>NC_041391.1:350025295-350032960 GCF_002162155.2 Triticum dicoccoides
CGTGGCCTCACCGCTGTCGCCTCCGGCGGCCGCCTCGCCGTGCCCTGCTATCGCCGGCGCCCCCTGGTGGCCCTGATGGGCGCGTGCCCGCACCCGCGCCCGACCCGCAAGGCCTCTGTGCCTATGACAAACGGGGCCCTCGCCCCAGAACAAAAAAAAATAAAAAAAATAATAATAAAAAAAATATAAATAAATAAATAATAAATAATAAAATAAATAAAAAGAATAAATATAATTAATAAAATTAAAATGATTTAATAATATTATTAATTAATTAATTAATTAATTAAGTTAATTAATCCGATTTAATTAAATTAATTAACTAGTTAAGTTTAATTAAACTGTAATTAGATTAACCTAAACCCTAATTAATTTAATTAGAGAATGACAGGTGGGTCCCACTGGACCCACATGTCAGGGTTGACTCAGTCAACCCCTGTTGACTGCTGACGTCAGCATGACATCATGCTGACGTCATAAATACATTTTTTTCGAATTAATTAAATAAATAATTAAATTCCAAAATTGTTAAAATCTTTTAAAAATCATATCTTTTAATCCGTAACTCGGATTAAAATATTTTCAACATGAAAGTTGCTCAGAACGACGTGACAATTTCGGATACGCAGTCCGTTCGTCCGCCACACACCCCTAACCTATCGAACTCGCAACGTTTCCCCTCCGGTTCATTTGTCCGAAAACACGAAACACCGGGAATACTTTCCCGGATGATTCCCCCTTGACCAATACCACCTTATACCACGTTAGGGCACGCCTAGCATCGCTTCTTGACTTGTCATGCATCGATATGCATCTGTTTACTTGGTATTCATTGTTTCTTCCCCCTCTTCTCTCCGGTAGACTACGAGACCGACGCTGCTGCTGCCCAATTCGACTACGGAGTTGACGACCCCTCTCTCTTGCCAGAGCAACCAGGCAAGCCCCCCCCTTGATCACCAGATATCGCCTATTCTTATCTATACTGCTTGCATTAGAGTAGTGTAGCATGTTACTGCTTTCCGTTGATCCTATTCTGATGCATAGCCTGACATTGTTGCTACACCTGTTGATACCTTACCTGCAATCCTAAATGCTTAGTATAGGATGCTAGTTTATCATCATTGGCCCTACATTCTTGTCAGTCTGCCTTGCTATACTATTGGGCCGTGATCACTCGGGAGGTGATCACGGGTATATACTATACATACATACATACATACTATACAGATGGTGACTAAAGTCGGGTCAGCTCGAAGAGTACCCGCGAGTGATCCACGGATTGGGGGCTGAAAGGACCTTTGTCCCGACGGCCCTCTGTGTGGATCTTTGTGGCGGAGCGACAGGGCAGGTTGAGACCGCCTAGGAGAGAGGTGGGCCTGGCCCTGTTCGGCGTTCGCAGACACTTAACACGCTTAACGAGATCTTGGTATTTGATCTGAGTTGGCTACGAGCCTATACGCACTAACCATCTACGTGGGAGTAGTTATGGGTATCCCGACGTCGTGGTATCAGCCGAAGCACTTCAGACGTCAGCGACGGAGCGGCGCGCGCCGAATTGGACTGGAACGCCACTAGGCTAGGTCTGTTTTCGGCCGCCCTCGCAACGTGCAGGTGTGCTATGGGCGATGGGCCCAGACCCCTGTGCGCTTAGGTTTAGACCGGCGTGCTGGCCTCTCTGTTTTGCCTAGGTGGGGCTGCGACGTGTTGATCTTCCGAGGCCGGGCATGACCCAGGAAAGTGTGTCCGGCCAAATGGGATCGAGCGTGTTGGGTTATGTGGTGCACCCCTGCAGGGAAGTTAATCTATTCGAATAGCCGTGATCTTCGGTAACAGGACGACTTGGAGTTGTACCTTGACCTTATGACAACTAGAACCGGATACTTAATAAAACACACCCTTCCAAGTGCCAGATACAATCGGTGGTCGCTCTACCTCAGGGATATGAGGAGGGGATCGCCGGGTAGGATTATGCTATGAGATGTTACTTGGAGATGCTACTTGGAGGACTTTGACCTACCCTCTTCTGCCTGTTGCAAGACGAAGGTGACCAGAAGCGTAGTCTTCGACAGGATTAGCTATCCCCCTCTTATTCTGGCATTCTGCAGTTCAGCCCACTGATATGGCCTCCTTACACATATACCCATGCATATGTAGTGTAGTTCCTTGCTTGCGAGTACTTTGGATGAGTACTCACGGTTGCTTTCTCCCCCCTTTTCCCCCCTTTCCCTTCTTTCTGGTTGTCGCAACCAGATGCTGGAGTCCAGGAGCCAGACGCCACCGTCGACGACGACCCCTACTACACCGGAGGTGCCTACTACTACGTGCAGCCCGCTGACGACGACCTGGAGTAGTTTAGGAGGATCCCAGGCAGGAGGCCTGCGCCTCTTTCGATCTGTATCCCAGTTTGTGCTAGCCTTCTTAAGGCAACTTGTTTAACTTATGTCTGTACTCAGATATTGTTGCTTCCGCTGACTCGTCTATGATCGAGCACTTGTATTCGAGCCCTCGAGGCCCCTGGCTTGTATTATGATGCTTGTATGACTTATTTTATTTGTAGAGTTGTGTTGTGATATCTTCCCGTGAGTCCCTGATCTTGATCGTACACATTTGCGTGCATGATTAGTGTACGATTAAACCGGGGGCGTCACAAGTTGGTATCAGAGCCGACTGCCTGTAGGAATCCCCTTTCCAACTCCTTGGCCGAAGTTGAGTCTAGACATTACAATAACTTTTACTAACTTGGCTGTGAGCCTTACGGGCCCATGTCGCCATCGGGTGGTACTAGGATCTTTTACTCCTCGACCTTTGTTCTGGGACTCTGAACTCTTTTCTACTCGGGTTAAACGAATTTACTAACTCTAACATTAGGATCCCGTTACCACGTTCACCCCAAAGTTGGATAAGCCATAGTTATTCTGCAGGATAGCATTTTGAATAGTGCCCGTGTTGTCATTGACTCCATTGAAACATCTTTGTTTTCAGATGGAACCCGCGAGGCAGGTCGTACGCCACACTGCGGCCATTGGTGCCTCAGGATCACCTGCTGTGCTAGCGGATATGATGACCTATCTGGGTTATCGCTGGCACCCTGAGTACACCGTCTACGAGGAGTACCAGGACTTTAACCAGGAGCAGTACCGTGCCATCGTCCACCTCTACTCTCGGGAGTATGAGTCCACTACCGTGCTGCACACCGCTCATGGTGTTGGAGTGACCATCGAGATGGCAGTCCACGATGCGGCTCATGCTGCTCTGACACGTCTTCGTGGAGAGTACCAGGCATTGGACACTTCCCCTTTCAGGCACATTCCTATCGCATCTGATGTTGGTGCGGAGGGATACTACACTGCCGCCTACTCCACCGTCACCCGAGAGCCTTTCCACCATCAGCGCCTGGTTCTGCATGCTGATGGGCTGGACCGAGCTAACAGAGCTCTTCGCCACGAGTTGTACACCACTCGTCAGCACCTTTACAGGGCTCTGACGCGGTTGCACCCCTTTGTCCGGTCTGGACAGCTGCCGCGTTCTGCGATCTACCCAGCCAGGACCGTGATGCCCCACGGTGTCGGATGGCCAGAGGTGGGAGGCTACTCTCCCGCACTTGGTCCTCTTCTGCCACCTGAGCGTCGGGTTCTACACCAGAGTATCCGCGGCCCCCAGGCCACTGACGTGGAGGACTATCCGTTGCCTCACTACCAGCTGTCAGGTTACAGCTACCTTCACAGTACCTCCTGGGACTGATGTAGTCTTCCTCATTAGTTTTAGATGCACTCGCGAGCCTGCGTGCCGCCTATGATGACTTAGTCTATGTACGGAACTCTGTGTACTGAACTCTATGTCCGACCCCTTTTGTAAGTTATGCCGACTATCTATGTGGTATCTGTCGTGCTCCTTTCATTATGCATGTTTCATCATGAATGACTCTTGTCTATGCAAATTCTCAATACTGAACTACCCCTGTTATATATTAGCAGGATGGTTAGACCAGCTGGTCGTGGTCATGGTGGCAACTTCCCACCACCGCCTGAGTACATGGCTGGTATGATCCAACAGCTTGAGATGAATCGCCAGTTCATGGAAAACATGATGGCTCAGTTTCCTCGCCCCAATATGAACCAGCATCCAAACACAACAACTCTGCAGGATTTCATACGCCTCAACCCAAGTGTGTACCGCAGCTCAACCCAGCCGCTGGATGCTGATGACTGGCTCCATGACATCACCTATGAGATGGAGTCTGCTGATGTAGCCCCTGCCAGCTATGTCACTTTTGCTTCCTTCTTCCTGAAGGGACCCGCAACTCAATGGTGGGACAGCCATAGGCGTACTCTGCCAGTTGGGACAATCATCTCCTGGCCAGACTTTCAGGCTGCCTTCCGTGCCCGCTTCATTCCTCAGGGAATCATGGACAGGAAGAAGCATGAGTTTCGCAACCTCACCCAAGGCAACAAGACTGTTGAAGCTTATCAGCGGGAGTTTCTGGACTTATCCCGCTATGCTGAAGAAGACATTGCAACTGATGCTCGCAGACAGGAGAAGTTCCGTGAAGGCCTTCAAGCTGACATCAAGCTCACACTTCTAGTGCATGACTTTGCCGATTTCGCCACCTTGGTGAACAAGGCCATCAATGTCGAGATTGGTCTGCAAGAACACCAGAGCTCTCAAAGGCGCAACCGTGACACGGGCTCATCTTCGGGCCCGCCCTCGCAGAAGCGTAAGATATGGATCCCGAACAGCATGTACCGTCCAACTGCACCTGCCCCAAGGCAGTCTTATGCTGCACCTCGTCTGCCGGCTGCTCCAACCAGGCAGCCGAGGCTTCCAGCTCCACCACCCCAAGCTCCTGTTCCTACCCCCGAGAATGGGTTGTGTTTCAGGTGCGGACAACCAGGGCACCGTGCTAGGGAATGCAACCAGAAACAGAATCAACTGGCCCTTCCAGCAACTGGCCGTGGGAACAACCAGGCCCGCAACAACTATGCCAAGTCCTATGGCCGTGTTCATGCCAACCACATTGATCTGAATGAAGCTCAAGACCAGCCTGCTACTGTGATGGGTACACTCCTCGTAAATTCAGTACCAGCATCTGTTTTATTTGATACAGGAGCATCGCATTCATTCATGTCAGAAGATTTTGCATTCATGCATGGCATTAAAAGTGAAGACATGAACGCTTCTCTATTAGTGCACACCCCTGCGGGCCAATGTCGAACCTCCATGATTTGCAACGACGTCCCTGTAGAGATTGAAGGACTGGAATTCCTTGTCTCTCCCATCGTACTGAAGTCCTGTAGCATTGATCTCATTCTGGGAATGGATTGGTTAAAGGCGCATACCGCTTCTATCGTTTGCGCCACCAAGACCGTCCATCTGCTACACCCTTCTGATGAAATAATTAGCTACGATGCTCATCTGGTTCGGAATGCCGAGGCCAGACTTTATGCCTTAAACGCATTGAACGCTGCACCACTTGAGGGCATTGAAAACATTCCCGTCGTGCGTGAATTCCTAGACGTCTTTCCTGAAGAACTCCCAGGGATTCCCCCTGCTAGAGCTGTCGAATTCGTCATCGACTTGAAACCAGGCACCACTCCTATAGCCAAGCGACCCTACAAGATGCCGCCGCATGAACTCCTTGAGCTTAAGGAGGAAATCGATAAATCTCTTCGAAGTGGTTTCATTCGCCCAAGTTGCTCTCCTTGGGGAGCACCTTCTCTCTTTGTCAAGAAGAAAGATGGGACAAACCGATTGGTCCAAGACTACCGTCCTATAAATCAAGCTACCATTCAGAATAAGTATCCTCTTCCTCAGATCAATGATCTGTATGATCAATTGGCTGGATCATCAGTGTTCTCTAAACTCGACTTGAGGTTGGGTTACCACCAGATCCGTGTTCGTGAGGAAGATATCCCCAAGACCGCCTTTGTGACTCGCTATGGTTCATACGAGTACACCGTCATGTCTTTCGGCTTAACCAATGCTCCAGCCACCTTCTCTCGCCTGATGAACTATATATTCATGGATTACCTCGACAAGTTCGTCGTGGTTTATCTGGATGATATTCTGGTATTTTCCAAGAACGAAGAGGAACATGCTGAACATCTTCGCCTCGTGCTGGAAAAGCTACGAGAGCATCAACTTTATGCCAAGTTCTCCAAATGTGAATTCTGGCTTCCCGAAGTAACCTATCTCGGGCATGTCATCTCTAAGGATGGTATTGCCGTCAACCCTGAACGAGTTCAGGCTATTCTCGATTGGACTCCTCCGAAGAACGTTAAGCAAGTCAGAAGTTTTCTCGGTCTCGCCAGCTACTGCCGTCGATTCGTCGAGAACTTCTCCAAGATTGCCAGGCCTCTGACTAACCTGTTGCATAGGGCGTCAAGTTCCAATGGACAGATAAATGTCAGGAAAGTTTCCAAGCACTCAAGGACAAGTTAACTTCTGCCCCAGTACTAGCTCCTCCTGATACTAAGAAGGACTTCGTCATTTACTGCGACGCTTCCCGTCAAGGACTAGGCTGTGTCCTAATGCAAGAGCGCAAAGTGGTTGCTTATGCCTCTCGGCAATTGCGCCCTCACGAAGAGAACTACCCAGTTCACGACCTCGAGCTTGCTGCTGTTATCCATTCACTGAAACAGTGGCGACATTACCTTCTCGGTAATCGTTGCGAGATCTTGACTGACCACCAAAGTCTGAAGTATCTGTTTACTCAGCCAGACCCGAACCTCCGTCAGCAGAGATGGATGGAGACTGTTGCAGATTTTGATTTGGGTATTTCCTATACACCAGGCAAGGCTAATGTAATGGCTGATGCCTTGAGCCGCAAGTCTTACTGCAACCACCTCCAGGTTCACAAAGTTCAGCCCTCACTTGTTGAAGAATTCAGAAAGCTAAACCTCCATATTGTTCCTCCGGGTGCACTCGCTCCCCCTCCTCCGGAGTTCCGCAAGATGAATCTCCGTGTTGTTTCCCAGGGTTCTCTCTATACCCTGGCTGTTGAACCCGATCTCGTGGGCACCATAAAGACAATGCAGGGATTTGACTCTGAAGTCTACAAGATTAAGCAAGACCTCAAAGAAGGAGGTTCCTCATCCTTCACTATTGCTGATGATGGCGCCTTGTACGTCAAAGGCCGCCTAGTGGTGCCGTGTAAGAAGGAAAACCTGAATATGACCCAGGAGGTTATGAAAGAAGCTCATGATACGCCTCTTTGTATCCATCCTGGTAGTATGAAGATGTATCAAGACATCCGCCAGAGATTCTGGTGGTCTAACATGAAGCAAGACATTGCTCGTTATGTTGCTGAATGTGACGTTTGTCGTCGTATCAAAGCAGAACATCAAAGGCCTGCTGGAACTCTGCAACCTATATCTATTCCGGAATGGAAATGGGACCATGTCGAGATGGACTTCGTTACTGGATTCCCCAAATCGCAGAAAGGCAATGATGCTATTCTTGTCGTCATTGACCGACTTTCTAAAGTTGCACATTTTCTGGCTGTCAAGGAAACGATCACTGCTAGTCAGCTGGCAAACCTCTACATGACCAGAATTGTCTCGCTTCACGGTATTCCATTGGTTATCAGTTCAGACCGTGGCAGTTTATTCACTTCAAGATTCTGGGCAAGTTTCCAAGAAGCTATGGGCACTCATCTGTCTTTCAGCA
>NC_041391.1:350034886-350057712 GCF_002162155.2 Triticum dicoccoides
TTAATTAATTAATTAAGTTAATTAATCCGGTTTAATTAAATTAATTAACTAGTTAAGTTTAATTAAACTGTAATTAGATTAACCTAAACCCTAATTAATTTAATTAGAGAATGACAGGTGGGTCCCACTGGACCCACATGTCAGGGTTGACTCAGTCAACCCCTGTTGACTGCTGACGTCAGCATGACATCATGCTGACGTCATAAATACATTTTTTTCGAATTAATTAAATAAATAATTAAATTCCAAAATTGTTAAAATCTTTTAAAAATCATATCTTTTAATCCGTAACTCGGATTAAAATATTTTCAACATGAAAGTTGCTCAGAACGACGTGACGATTTCGGATACGCAGTCCGTTCGTCCGCCACACACCCCTAACCTATCGAACTCGCAACATTTCCCCTCCGGTTCATTTGTCCGAAAACACGAAACACCGGGAATACTTTCCCGGATGATTCCCCCTTGACCAATACCACCTTATACCACGTTAGGGCACGCCTAGCATCGCTTCTTGACTTGTCATGCATCGATATGCATCTGTTTACTTGGTATTCATTGTTTCTTCCCCCTCTTCTCTCCGGTAGACTACGAGACCGACGCTGCTGCTGCCCAATTCGACTACGGAGTTGACGACCCCTCTCTCTTGCCAGAGCAACCAGGCAAGCCCCCCCCTTGATCACCAGATATCGCCTATTCTTATCTATACTGCTTGCATTAGAGTAGTGTAGCATGTTACTGCTTTCCGTTGATCCTATTCTGATGCATAGCCTGACATTGTTGCTACACCTGTTGATACCTTACCTGCAATCCTAAATGCTTAGTATAGGATGCTAGTTTATCATCATTGGCCCTACATTCTTGTCAGTCTGCCTTGCTATACTATTGGGCCGTGATCACTCGGGAGGTGATCACGGGTATATACTATACATACATACATACTAGACAGATGGTGACTAAAGTCGGGTCAGCTCGAAGAGTACCCGCGAGTGATCCACGGATTGGGGGCTGAAAGGACCTTTGTCCCGACGGCCCTCTGTGTGGATCTTTGTGGCGGAGCGACAAGGCAGGTTGAGACCGCCTAGGAGAGAGGTGGGCCTGGCCCTGTTCGGCGTTCGCAGACACTTAACACGCTTAACGAGATCTTGGTATTTGATCTGAGTTGGCTACGAGCCTATACGCACTAACCATCTACGTGGGAGTAGTTATGGGTATCCCGACGTTGTGGTATCAGCCGAAGCACTTCAGACGTCAGCGACGGAGCGGCGCGCGCCGAATTGGACTGGAACGCCACTAGGCTAGGTCTGTTTTCGGCCGCCCTCGCAACGTGCAGGTGTGCTATGGGCGATGGGCCCAGACCCCTGTGCGCTTAGGTTTAGACCGGCGTGCTGGCCTCTCTGTTTTGCCTAGGTGGGGCTGCGACGTGTTGATCTTCCGAGGCCGGGCATGACCCAGGAAAGTGTGTCCGGCCAAATGGGATCGAGCGTGTTGGGTTATGTGGTGCACCCCTGTAGGGAAGTTAATCTATTCGAATAGCCGTGATCTTCGGTAACAGGACGACTTGGAGTTGTACCTTGACCTTATGACAACTAGAACCGGATACTTAATAAAACACACCCTTCCAAGTGCCAGATACAACCGGTGGTCGCTCTACCTCAGGGATATGAGGAGGGGATCGCCGGGTAGGATTATGCTATGAGATGTTACTTGGAGATGCTACTTGGAGGACTTTGACCTACCCTCTTCTGCCTGTTGCAAGACGAAGGTGACCAGAAGCGTAGTCTTCGACAGGATTAGCTATCCCCCTCTTATTCTGGCATTCTGCAGTTCAGCCCACTGATATGGCCTCCTTACACATATACCCATGCATATGTAGTGTAGTTCCTTGCTTGCGAGTACTTTGGATGAGTACTCACGGTTGCTTTCTCCCCCCTTTTCCCCCCTTTCCCTTCTTTCTGGTTGTCGCAACCAGATGCTGGAGTCCAGGAGCCAGACGCCACCGTCGACGACAACCCCTACTACACCGGAGGTGCCTACTACTACGTGCAGCCCGCTGACGACGACCAGGAGTAGTTTAGGAGGATCCCAGGCAGGAGGCCTGCGCCTCTTTCATTCTGTATCCCAGTTTGTGCTAGCCTTCTTAAGGCAACTTGTTTAACTTATGTCTGTACTCAGATATTGTTGCTTCCGCTGACTCGTCTATGATCGAGCACTTGTATTCGAGCCCTCGAGGCCCCTGGCTTGTATTATGATGCTTGTATGACTTATTTTATTTGTAGAGTTGTGTTGTGATATCTTCCCGTGAGTCCCTGATCTTGATCGTACACATTTGCGTGCATGATTAGTGTACGATTAAACCGGGGGCGTCACAGGGCTGTGGGTGTAACAATGGTATTGATGTCCTCATCCCAAGCGGAAACTTCCATCTGGCTTAGGCACATGTATAACGGGAACGGCACAAGGGTTTAAGCTTTCACGTACATGACCGTTGTCGATGAGTTGTTGTACTTGCCGTTGAATCTCCTTAGTTTCTTCGGGATTGACACGGTATGGAGATGATGTAGGGGGGAACCCTATGTGGATGATCTTTCACGTTTGGAGTGGATCCTACGGGGAACATGACAAACGAGCGGAAGAACACGAGGAAAAACACGGGGGGAACGAGAGAAACTCAACCGACAAGTAATTGATCACACAAGGGCTAGATCACCGAACACATAAGGTAGCACAAGATTCAAAATCAACAAAGGAAAGATAGAAAGGTAGCCGTTCTTCTCCGTGAGGAGGTCTTGATTGTCTTCCCTTGAAGGGGTCTTAAATCCGCTTGGGGGATCTTCTCCGAAGAGGTCATGAGCTCCGAGGAGAAGTAACCAAGTGGATGAGCAAGGCTCTCACACAAAATATGAGCTAAACCAATGCTAACCCTAATAAAAAGCTAGGAGACGAGTATATATAGTGATAAGACACGAAGGGGTAAGTGGGAGAGGATACATGGGGCGAAAACCCCTTGCACTGTGCGCAGGCAGGCCGGTAGTACCGGTCATGTGGCCGGTAGTTCCACTGGGAGCTCATGCGGGGTGGTAGTTCCGGACGTGGAAGGCGGTACTACCGCTGGGAGGTCACGCGCTGGCTTCTGGAGATGGACGTCGAGGGGGCCAGCAGTTGTACCGGTTGTTGTGGCAGTTGTTCCGGTCTTTGGGCAGAAACCGATAAAACCGGTGCAACACCGGCCTTGCTCCGCTCGATCACAGAAGGTGGGTCGGTTGTTGACCGGTAGCTGGCCGGTTGTTCCGCCTGGGCGGTGGTTGGGTGGTTGTTCCGGTCCCTATGGGATGGGCAGATCGTCTACATGCTCTCGATGTTCATCTTGCGTCGTAACTTCTCCTTGGTTACTTTCTTGGTACCTAAGCACACAAAGCATCTCCGTTTGAGGTAGTAGCCATGTCTCAAGTGGGTCAAAGGGAAGCTTAACAAGGAGAGAGTTAACCTCGGATTGAATAGCACGTGCTCGAGCTCTCGTCATGGGTCCACTTGGAGCTTGAGTAGTCGAAGTAGTGTCCATGGGGATGACCGTAGGATGCTCCACATCATCTCCCCTCCCTTGGGAAAGATTCGACCTCGGATCGAAATCCTCATCACCATGGTACGGGGAGAGATCAGAGACGTTGAAGATGTCGCTCACGTTGTACTTGTCGCGTGGGAGGTTGATCTTGTAAGCGTTGTTGCTGTAGCATGCTAGCACCTTGAAGGGTACGTCAGCTCGAGGGAGAAGCTTGGACTTGCGTTCGTTGGGGAAGCGGTCCTTGCGAAGGTGTAGCCACACGAGGTCTCCAATGTTGAATGTCTTGGGTTGCTTGTTGACGTTGAGCTTGGAAGCTAGTCGTTGTACTTGGCGCTCGATTGTGTGCCTTGTATCTTCGTGCATCTTCTTGATGTAGTTCGCCCGTGCACTCGCATCCATGTTGGTGCGTTCTTGTAGAGGAAGGGGTAGAATGTCCAAAGGGGACAACGGGTTGAAGCCGTAAACGACCTCGAAGGGGGACTTGTCGGTAGTCGAATGTCTTGCACGGTTGTAGGCGTACTCGGCAATGGGTAGACACGCCTCCCACTCTTGATGTTCTTCTTGATCAACACGCGCAGTAGAGTGGAGAGCGTCCGGTTCGTCAACTCCGTTTGGCCGTCGGTTTGAGGATGGTATGCGGATGAGAACAAGAGCTTGATTCCAAGCTTGGCGCATAGCGTCTTCCAAAAGTAACTCAAGAACTTGACGTCACGGTCGGAGACGATTGTCTTTGGTACTCCATGGAGGCACAAGATTTCCCTACAAAAGAGATTTGCAACGTGTGAAGCATCGTCTATCTTGTCGCAAGGAATGAAATGTGCCATCTTAGAAAATCGGCCCACAACAACAAACACAGAATCCTTTCCATTTTGAGTTATAGGCAAACCAAGTACAAAATCCATGCTAATGTCTTCCCAAGGTTGATAAGAAATAGGGAGAGGCATGTAAAGACCATGTGATTGAGCTTTAGACTTAGCTTTGCGACACGTAGAGCATCGGGTGGTGAAGCATGAGACGGCACAAAACATCTTGGGCCAAAAGTAGTTCTTGGAGAGCGTGGCGAATGTCTGGTCGCGTCCAAAGTGTCCCATGAGTCCGCCTCCATGAGCCTCTTGCAAAAGGAGCAAACGAAGAGAAGACTCGGGAATGCATAGTTTGTTAGCTTTCATAAGATAACCATCCTTGATGTAATATTGTTCCCAAGATGTATGTGTCAAGCATTTATCATAAGGAGTAGCAAAAGATGGATCATTTGCATACAAGTCTTTTATGTGCTCAAAGCCAATAATATTCAACTCAAGTTTAGTTACAAGAGTGCATATGCGTGAAAGTGCATCCGCAACTACATTTTCCTTACCCTTAATGTACTTGATCACATAGGGGAAAGATTCAATAAATTCACTCCAATTGGCATGATGCTTGTTCAACTTAGTTTGGCCTTTTAAGTACTTTAGTGTTTCATGATCGGTATTTATGACAAACTCATGAGGTCTAAGATAATATTCCCAAACATGTAGCACACGCACTAAAGCATACAATTCTTTGTCATAGATGGGATAGTTAAGTTGAGCACCGGAGAGTTTTCACTAAAATATGCAATGGCTCATTTTTCTTGCATCAAAACTCTGCCAATTCCGGTACCACTTGCATCACAATGAACCTCAAAAGTTTTGTCAAAATTGGGCAAAGCAAGAATCGGAGCATGAGTAAGCAAAGACTTGAGCTCATCAAAAGCCGTGGATTGCAAAGATCCCCAAACAAAAGGAGTATTCTTCTTACTCAAGGCATGCAAAGGAGCGGCAATAGTGCTAAAGTCTTTCACAAAGCGACGATAAAAACACGCAAGATCAAGAAAACTACGCACTTGTTGCAAATTGGTGAGTTGGGGCCAAGTTTTAATTGCTTCAATTTTAGATTCATCAACATGGACACCCTTGGAAGAGACAACAAAACCCAAGAAAACCACTTTGTTGACACCAAATGTGCACTTTTTCATGTTGGCATAAAGACGTTCTTTGCGAAGGGTTTGCAAAATAGCCCTAACATGATTAAGACGTTCTTTCCTGGTTTTGCTAAACACAAGAATATCATCGATCCACAACAAAGACTCCAATATAAGGGCGAAGCACATAATGCATGAGACGCACGAAAGTACCCGGAGCCTCCGACAAACCCATAGGCATGACTAACCACTCATACAGGCCAAATTTGGTTCTGAAAGCAGTTTTCAATTCAT
Source organism: Triticum dicoccoides (assembly GCF_002162155.2). Classification (NCBI taxonomy): domain Eukaryota; kingdom Viridiplantae; phylum Streptophyta; class Magnoliopsida; order Poales; family Poaceae; genus Triticum; species Triticum dicoccoides. The sequence goes on from NC_041391.1 coordinate 350,040,685, forward strand.
CACCCTCTTGTATGCGGATTTGATAATAGCCACTTTTAAGATCAATTTTTGAGAAAAAGTTGGCTCCGCTAAGTTCATCAAGCATATCATCTAAACGAGGAATTGGATGCCTATAGCGAACGGTAATAGCGTTTATAGGTCTACAATCGGAACACAAGCGAAAACTTCCATCGGGCTTAGGCACAAGTATAACGGGAACGGCACAAGGGCTTAAGCTTTCACGTACATGACCATTGTCGATGAGTTTTTGTACTTGTCGTTGAATCTCCTTAGTTTCTTCGGAGTTGACACGGTATGGAGCTTTGTTTGGAAGTGGCGCTCCGGGGATGAGGTCGGTTCGATGCTCAATGCCTCGAAGAGGAGGTAGACCCGGAGGTAGCTCATCAGGTAAAACATCTTGAAATTACTGCAAAAGAGATTGAAACACTAAAGGTAGCTCATGAGAGGTGTTAGTTTTTGGATCTCCATCCTTGCACACAAGGACAAAGTGCATCACACTCGATGGGTTCTCACACACTTCTCTCATCTCACTCTTTGTGGCAAATAGTATGAGGTTTTTCTCTCTAGGCGAAGAGGCGCTCAAGTTTGGCTTGTGGCTCTCACTCACTTTTGGGTGGATCACTTTCTCACTCTTGTCTCCATGATGGGTGGCTTGCTTGTCGGCTATCACTTGACTAGGAGACATAGGTCGTAGAACATATTCCTTCCCTTTCATTTTGAAGCTATAGTGATTGGTACGCCCATTGTGGATGACACCACGGTCGAATTGCCATGGTCGACCAAGAAGGAGGTGGCAAACGGTCATTGGGACCACATCACACTCCAAAGTGTCCTCATATGCACCAATTTTGAAGGAGAGTTGGACCGTATGTTCAACTCGTATAGTACCGGAGTCACTTAGCCATTGAACCTTGTAGGGGTGCGGGTGCTTCCTCTTGACCAATTGAAGCTTGGAGCATAGTTCTTCACTTGCCAAGTTGTGGCAACTACCTCCATCAATGATGACCTTGACGGACCTTCCGTTGTTGTCGGCCTTGGTGTGGAAGATATGGCATCGTTGGTCTTCTTCTTCTTGATGTTGAAGAGTCAAGACCTTGGAGACAACAAGAGCGGGGCTCGTATCTTCATCACAAAAGACTTGATCATCTTCATCCTCGTTCACGCGCCGGTGCATGGCCACTTGCTCAAGAGCTTCCATCTCCTCATCACTCATGGAGTCATAGGTGCCATCGTCGTTGAGGATCATGGTGAGCTTGTTTGTGCATTCATAGGACTTGTGGTCCCGGCCGCCGCAAGTGAAACACTTGAAGGAGCTTGTCTTGATGGTCTCATCGGTCGGAGTAGATGATGCAGCACGCGGCTTGAAGTTGCTCGTAGTAGGAGGAAGACAACTTGAACTTGGCGAAGTTTTCTTGTAACTTGACTTGTCGTCATTGCTTGGAGAAGGTTTGGTTGATGTAGATGTTGGAGGAGTTGTTGAAGCTTGGTTGTTGGAGAAGCCGTAGGTATTGGATGAGTACTTGGCGTACTTGAAGTCATCTTGCACTTGACGTTCCGCCTTGGTCGCTTGATGTACGAGCTCAATGAGTTGGAGTAGGGTTGGAAGTCGGCGATCTTCTTCATGGGATGATTGAGTCCATTCAAGAATCATGCCATTGTTTGCTCATCATCTTCCTTGACATTGGCTCGAATCATGGCTATTTCCATTTCCTTGTAGTATTCTTCAACACTCTTTGTTCCTTGCTAGAGGAGTTGTAGCTTCTTGAAGAGATCGTGGTTGTAGTAGGTGGGCACAAAACGTGCTCGCATGACATCCTTCATTTGAGCCCAAGTGGTGATTGGAGGTTCACCACTTTCTTGTAGGCGCTCAAGGATTTGTTCCCATCATATGAGCACATAGTCTTGGAACTCAAGTGATGCCATAGCGATCTTCTTCTCTTCCTCATAGTTGTGCAAATGAAAGATTTTGTCGACCTTCAATGCCCATGAAAGGTACTCTTCGGGGTCATTGCTTCCATTGAATTTGGGCATGGTGAATTTTAGCTTTACATAGTGTTGCTCTTCATTGTGTTGTTGGCGATGGTGATAATGACGCCCTTGACATGGAGGGTAATCATCCTCATGTTGCTCTTGGCGTGGGGGAAGTCCATGATCAACTTGCTCTTGTTGAACTTGAGGTTGAGGTGGAGCTTGACGAGCTTGTGGAGGAGCTTGAGGAACTTGACGTTGCCCACGTGGTTGGTAGTTCCTCTCTTGGATTTCTTCTCGAAGGGCATCCTCTTGATTGCACCGTTCGCGATTGCGGTTGGCGATGGCTTGACTTGATTCTTGAAGGGCACGTTGCGCCTCACGAGCTTGATCTTCACGTTGTTGTTGTTGAAGACGTTGAGCCTCGGCGTCTTGTTCCTCTTGGTGTAGACACGCTCGTTCTTCCTCTTGGCAACGAAGACGTTGTCGTTCTTGAGCTTGAGCAAAAGCGACTTGGTTTGAGTGAGGACGAGGGACTTGCTCTTGGGAATGCTTGACGTGTAGCGGGTTGCGAGATGCATGACGGTCTTGCCGCGCGGCTCGTCGAAGAGTGTTCGATGACGGTGTACTTGAGCTGGAGAAGGAGTCATCGGAGTGTCAATTTGAGTGGCTCCGTCTTGAGTGTGAAGAAGTTGAATGAGGATGGTTCACCAACAAGGCACAGATCTCGTCCATTCTTGCATCATTCTCTTGCTTGTGCGCATCGAGCTTGTTGTCGAAGTAGTCCTTAGTACGTTGCTCGGAGAGTCGCAAGTCGGTGGCGAGGTTGTCGATGTGTTCGTTCATAGCTTGTTGCTCTTGATGCAACACTTGTTGTGCACCAAAGAGGTGGCTCTTGGTGACGTATGATGACATGTCGTCGTCTTGCTCGATGAAGAGTGGGTTGGTAGAAGTACTCGGTGATGAGGACATCAATAGCATTGTTACACCCATAACCCCTACTGCTACATATACTAGACCAATTACTAGAGCTCGCGCACGCCAATTAAATTATCAGGTACTTTCGTTTCTTGGTAACGATTCTAATGTTCATGAGAATATGATGTTGCCTAAATTGGATACATTTGTTTTGCTTACAAATGAAGGGCCTAGCTTGGAGAAGGATGGACATTGGAGCACGAACAAGCATGGAGATGATGGCATGCGCAAGGGGAACAAGAACGGAGTTACAAGTGATGATTTCAGGACTTTGAAGCCACCATAATGGGTGCATGAAGCCTTGGACAAAATATACAAGATGCCACTTCATAAATTTCGTCCCGAGGCTATTCTAGGTGCTGCGTCACCTTTTTATTGGGCCAGGCCCATGTAATTTCGAAATACATAAGTATAGGCTATTTTTAGAGTCCGTATGTGTGGGGAAACAAGAGATAGGGTTGATTTTGGACCCCTCCACCAAGGGCCACGAAATTCCCCCCTCTTCCTCCATATATACAGCCCTTAGGGCACCGTTTTGACTTTGGGTTTTGTTTAGATTAAAAGTTCGCCATAGCTGCAACTGCGCGTACTTCGTTTGTGTTCAACAACCAGACAAAGGCGTCACAGAACCCCACCTTGATCCATAAAGCTTTCATCTTATATTCGCAATATCTAGATTGCAATCTCAGTTTCTTGCTTGTTCTTCGTTTGCTCGCAGGAAACAGACCCTCGTGGTCAGGTTGATCGTGCTCCGGCGTGGTCAATAACCTCTCGGAGTTGGTTTAGCGATTGCTAAGGCGCGACGTTCTCGCACGTTCGTAGTCAGATCGTCAAAGTCGACTTCCACCAAAGCGAAATCCATCATCTCATCGAAAGACGGGACACCTTTTCCTCTATCAAGTGGTATCAGATTTCCAGGTTGCTCAGTGAGATTTTACAGTTTTTCGTAGTTTAGATCGAGTCTGCTCTTCATACCTACAGTCCACGAAAAAGCCACAAAAAAATTACTGTTAGTTCATCATATCCGAACCAATCTGAGCCTTCGCATAATCTTTTTAGGGTTTTGGTTTGTTGAATTTGCGGTTGCATCGTCGTGTCTAGTTGCTGGTATTAGCGTCTAGTCTTTTAGAGTTTCGAGTTCTGGTCATAAGTTGTCACACCGCCACCGCACCATCATCATCGCCCCTGCCACCTACCACAACCGCTCTGAATCCGTATCCATATACCACCACCAATCCGTATCCATATACCACCACCGATCCATATCCATATACTACCACCGCTACCATCACCACTGCCATATACCCCCACCGCTGCCATATACCACCACCATATATCCACCACCAATCCGAGTCCCTTGCATATTAGGTTTGTTTTCGAGATCCATCTATTTTCCGATTCGTGTTTCCTTGCCTGAGTAGATTTTGGAAAAAAAATCGGAAACCACCCTCCGTTTAGGCCCAAAATTTTCCAAAAACGCACTTGACAAAAAAAATTCTGGCTATCCTATTTTTAGGTGTTTCTAAGCATATTGAGACAGTCGCCGTTATAGAAAGTTTTTTTGACCCGTTTCCAGTTTTTGGGTCTGGGCAGTCGGAAAAAAAATTGGTCGAAAAAATTTGGTACCTATCCTGTTATCTTGACTTGGGAAGAGTTTTGAGACACTCGCCATTATAGTGATTTTCGAAAAAAGGAGCGCAAAAAAAGCACAAAAAAAAGAGCGCAAAAAAAGAGTGAAAAAAATTCAGAGTGTGCTTCTCCCTTGTTTCCGTGCAGCGTCGTGATTTTGTTAGTGTTATAGGATCGCGTCTCTAGCACAGTCTAGCCTAGGACCAGCACAGTACCGTCGTTGAGCATTTATTCAACTTTGCATCTCTGAATTGATTATTGCTGACCCTTTTTTGCTACCATATTATAAGCCTTCCCAGCTTCACATACATCTACATCGTGCATTTGACTCTCCCTGGTAATCGCTTTATCCAAGCTTTGAGAGTTTTGACTACAACGGTTGCCGATCACCTCCTGCTGCTGGGTAAGAACTAGTAAGAATTTGAGATTTGCTTGACGGGTTTGTGATACACCACCACCTATTCCTAGTAGTCTATAGGATCATATTCTTGTTTGTTTCTATTTGCTGCTAACCATGGTAGGATCACAAGCCGATGAGACTGACTGGGAGAACCTGACAAACAAAGAGCTACATGATAAATTTCAGCAAATGATGAGTGGACAGGTGCAAGATGTGCTAAACAGATTTGAAGAGGCCATGGAGAAGATAGATAGCATTAAGAAGACATTCAAAACGAAGCTTGATAACAAGTTTAATGAATTGCGTGCGCGTCTTCCACCACCGGCAGCACGTGCCGCACCTCTGCAACAACAACAGCAACAACAACAACAACAACAACGACTACCTCCACATCGCGAAACAGCCCTCCGCCGAGCGAGCCGTGTTCCTCTTCAGCCTGGCCAAACTGTTGGTGCTGCTGTTGATAATTCTGTGGCTCCTATTGCTGATGGGGAGGAGGATGAGTATGCAGGCGATTAAGAGGATGAGGTTGATCAAAATCAGAACTACGTGCAGCCACGAGCACCACAACCAGCAGGTCGACCTCAGGTATATAATCGCAATGGTAGGCCTGCACCACCACCTGAGGTACGAGATCATGACAATGTTCCTAAACTGAAATTGAATATTCCACCATTTCAGGGTAGATATGTTCCTGATATATATCTTACTTGGGAGTAGAAACTGAACAACGTTTTACATGTTTGCAATATCCCGAGGAGAGACGGGTTGCTGCTGCTGTTTGTGCTTTCACTAGTTTTGCATGTGTATGGTGGTCTGCACATTGTAGTTTATATCCTATTCCAGCTACTTGGGTTGCTTTGCAAACTGCTATGCATACTCGTTGGGTTCCACCATATTATCAACGTGAATTGCTTAAAAAATTGCGGCGTTTAAGACAAGGAAAAAATTCTGTAGAAGAATATTATCAGGAATTACAAACTGGCATGATTAGATGTGGTATTGTTGAGGAGAATGAAGCTATGCTTGCACATTTTTTGGGTGGATTAAATAGAGAGATTCAGACCATTCTAGAGTATAGGGAGTATACTAATATCACTCGTTTATTTCATCTTGCTTGTAAAGCTGAACGTGAAGTGCAGGATCGACAAGCATTGGCGCGAACTAACTTTTCTGTAGGTCAACCTTCATCATGGACACCGCGTGCATCTTCTACTTCAACTGCACTAGCACCTCCATCAGGTGCCATCTCCAGTCGTGATACAAGAAAGCAGGCACAACCACCATTATCTGCCAAGAGCGCACCTGCCGGGCCTACACAGAGCTATTCTTCTTCCATGGCATCAACAGGGCACACAAGTGATATTATTTGTCGTTGTTGTAAGGGAAGAGGTCATTATGCGCGAGAATGCAAATCTCAGCGTGTGATGATTGCTACTAAGGATGGTGGGTATGAGTCCGCTAGTGACTATGATGAGGAGACTTTGGCTCTTATTACACGTGAAGAACCCGGTGGAGATGATTCTCATCATGAGACGCAATACATGGCTCCTAACGATGCTGACAGGTATGAATGTTTAGTTGCTCAACGTGTTTTGAGTGTGCAGGTCACACAAGCTGAGCAAAATCAGAGGCATAATTTGTTCCATACAAAGGGAGTTGTGAAGCAACGTTCTGTGCGTGTCATCATAGACGGTGGGAGCTGCAACAACTTGGCTAGCATGGAGATGGTGGAGAAGCTTTCTCTCACCACAAGACCACATCCACGTCCTTACTACATCCAATGGTTCAACAATAGCGGCAAGGTTAAGGTAACACGTATTGTTCGTGTGCATTATAGTATCTCTACATATGCTGATTATGTTGATTGTGATGTGGTACCTATGCAAGCATGTTCCTTATTACTTGGTAGACCATGGCAATTTGATAAAAAATTTGTACACCATGGTAGAAACAATCATTATACTCTTGTTCTTAAGGATAAAAATATTACTTTGCTTCCTGTGACTCCTGATTCCATTTTGAAAGATGATATTAATAGAGCTAATAAAGCAAAACAGGAGAAAAATAAGAGTGAAAATCAGATTGTGGCAAAAGAATTTGAGCAACAAATGCAACCTAATAGTAAACCATCTAGTGTTGTTTCTGAAATTAAATTGAAAAGTGCAGGTTTACTTGCCACTAAATGTGATATTGATGAGCTAGATTTCAGGAAATATGTTTGCTATGCTTTTGTGTGCAAAGAGGCATTATTTTCATTTGAGGACGTGCCTTCCTCTTTGCCTCCTGCAGTCACTAACATTTTGCAGGAGTTCGCTGACGTCTTTCCACAAGACGTGCCACCGGGATTACCTCCCATTCGAGGGATTGAGCATCAGATTGACTTAATTCCCGGTGCATCATTACCCAACTGTGCACCATACTGTACCAATCCAGAGGAGACGAAGGAGATTATGCGTCAAGTACAGGAGCTGCTCGACAAAGGTTATATACGTGAATCCCTTAGTCCTTGTGCTGTTCCTATTATTCTAGTGCCGAAAAAGGATGGTACATCATGTATGTGTGTTGATTGTAGAGGCATTAATAATATTACTATTCATTATCGTCATCCTATTCCTAGGCTAGATGATATGCTTGATGAATTGAGTGGCTCTACAATATTCTCCAAAGTTTATTTGCGTAGTGGATACCATCAAATTCGTATGAAATTGGGAGATGAATGGAAAACGGCATTTAAAACTAAGCTTGGATTATATGAGTGGTTAGTCATGCCTTTTGGGTTAACTAGTGCACCTACTACTTTCATGAGATTAATGAACGAAGTTTTATGTGCTTTTATTGGACGATTTGTGGTAGTCTATTTTGATGATATACTGATTTACAATAGATCTTTAGAGGAACATTTGGAACATTTACGTGCTATTTTTATTGCTTTACGTGATGCACGTTTGTTTGGTAACCTTGGGAAGTTAACCTTTTGCACCGACCGAGTATCTTTTCTTGGCTATGTTGTTACTCCACAGGGAATTGAAGTTGATAAAGCCAAGATTGAAGCTATTGAGAGTTGGCCGCAGCCCAAAACGGTCACACAAGTGAGGAGTTTTCTTGGCCTCGCTGGATTCTATAGGCGTTTTGTGAGAGATTTGAGCACCATTTGATGAGGACATCAATACAATTGTTACACCCACAGCCCCTGCTGCTATAAATACTGGACCAATTACTAGAGCTCGCGCACGCCAACTAAATTACCAGGTACTTTCGTTTCTTGGTAATGATTCTAATGTTCATGAGAATATGATGCTACCTAAATTGGATACATTTGTTTTGCTTACAAATGAAGGGCCTAGCTTGGAGAAGGATGAACATTGGATTAAGAACAAGCATGGAGATGATGGCATGCGCAAGGGGAACAAGAACGGAGTTACAAGTGATGATTTCAGGACTTTGAAGCCACCATAATGGGTGCATGAAGCCTTGGACGAAATATACAAGATGTCACTTCATAAATTTCGTCCCGAGGCTATTATAGGTGCTGCATCACCTTATTATTGGGCCAGGCCCATGTAATTTCGAAATACATAAGTATAGGCTATTTTTAGAGTCCGTATGTGTGGGGAAACAAGAGATAGGGTTGATTTCGGACCCCTCCACCAAGGGTCACGAAATTCCCCCCCTCTTCCTCCATATATACAGCCCTTAGGGCATCGTTTAGACTTTGGGTTTTGTTTAGATTAAAAGTTCGCCATAGCTGCAACTTCGCGTACTTCGTTTGTGTTCAACGACCACACAAAGGCGTCACAGAACCCCACCTTGATCAATAAAGCTTTCATCTTATATTCGCAATATCCAGATTGCAATCTCAATTTCTTGCTTGTTCTTCATTTGCTCGCAGGAAACAGACCCTCGTGGTCAGGTTGATCGTGCTCCGGCGTGGTCAATAACCTCTCGGAGTTGGTTTAGCGATTGCTAAGGCGCGACGTCCTCGCACGTTCGTAGTCGGATCGTCAAAGTCGACTGCCACCAAAGCGATATCCATCATCTCATCGAAAGACGGGACACCTTTGCCTCTATCAAGTGGTATCAGATTTCCAGGTTGCTCGGTGAGATTTTACAGTTTTTCGTAGTTTAGATCGAGTCTGTTCTTCATACCTACAGTCCACAAAAAAGCCAAAAAAAAAATTAGGGTTAGTTCATCATATCCGAACCAATCTGAGCCTTTGCATAATCTTTTTAGGGTTTTGCTTTGTTGAATTTGCGGTTGCACCATCGTGTCTAGTTGCTGGTCTTAGAGTCTAGTCTTTTAGAGTTTCGAGTTCTGGTCATAAGTTGTCACGCCGCCGCCACACCATCATCATCGCCCCTGCCATCTACCACCACCGCTTATCCGCCACCGCTTCGAATCCGTATCCATATACCACCACCTCTGTCATATACCACCACCGCTACCATCTACTACCATATATCCACCACCAATCCGAGTTCTTGTCATATTAGGTTTGTTTTCGAGATCCATCTAGATTCCGATTCGTGTTTCCTTGCCGGAGTAGGTTTCGGAAAAAAAAAGAGTCCGGAAACCACCCTCCGTTTAGGCCCAAAATTTTTCGAAAACGCATTTTTTGAAAATTTTCTGGCTATCCTATTTTTAGGTGTTTCTGAGTGTTTTGAGACAGGTGCCATTATAGGAAGTTTTTTTGACCCGTTTCCAGTTTTTGGGTCCGGGCAGTTGAAAAAAAAAATTGGTCGAAAACATTTCGTGCACATCCTGTCAGTTTGACCTAGGAAGAGTTTTGAGACACTCGCCATTATAGTGATTTTTCACAAAAAAAAGCAGCGCAAAAAAAAGCAGCGCAAAAAAAACAGCGCAAAAAAAAAGAGCGAAAAAAAATCTAGAGTGTGCTTTTCCCTTGTTTACGTGCCGCGCCGTGAATTTGTTGGTGTTCTAGGCTCGCGTCTCTAGCACAGTCTAGCCTAGGACCAGCACAGTATCGTCATTGAGCATTTATTCAACTTTGCATCTCTGAATTGATTATTGCTGACCCTTTTTGCTACCATATTATAAGCCTTCTCAGCTCCACATACATCTACGTCCTGCGTTTGACTCTCCCTGGTAATCGCTCTATCCAAGCTTTGAGAGTTTTTGACGACAACGGTTGCCGATCACCGCCTGCTGCTGGGTAAGAACTGGTAAGAATTTGAGATTTGCTTGATGGATTTGTGACACCCACCACCACCTCTTGTTAGTAGTCTGTAGGATCATATTCTTGTGTGTTTCTATTGCTGCTAACCATGCCAGGATCACAAGCCGACGAGACTGACTGGGAGAACATGACGAATAAGGATTTGCATGATAAATTTCAGCAAATGATGAGTGGACAGGTGCAAGATGTGCTAAACAGATTTGAAGAGGCCATGGAGAAGATAGATGGCATGGAGAAGACGTTCGAAACAAAGCTCGATAACAAGTTTAATGAATTGCTCGCGCGTCTTCCACCACCACCACCCGCTGCACCTAACGCACCTCTCCAACAACAACAAGAACGACTACCTCCACGTCGCGAAACAGATCTCCGCCGAGCGAGCCGTGTTCCTCTTGCGTTTGGCCAAAATGTTGGTGCTGCTGTTGATACTTCTGTGGCTCCTGCTGCTGATGCGGAGGAGGATGATTATGTGGGAGATTACGAGGATGAGGTTGCTCAAAATCAGAACTACGTGCAACCACCTGCACCACAACCACCAGGTCGTCCACATGCAAATAATCACAATGGTAGGGCTTTCCCTCAGGTACAAGATCATAACCATCTTCATGAACTGAAATTGAATATTCCACCTTTCGAGGGTAGATATGTTCCTGATATATATCTTACTTGGGAGTTAGAAACTGAACAACGATTTACATGTTTACAATATCCCGAGGAGAGACGGGTTGCCGCTGCTGTTTGTGCTTTCACTAGTTTTGCATGTGTATGGTGGTCTGAACATTGTAGATTATATCCTATTCCAACTACTTGGGCTGCTTTGAAAACTGCTATGCGTACTCGTTGGGTTCCACCATATTATCAACGTGAATTGCTTCAGAAATTACAGCGCTTAAGACAAGGAAAAAATTCTGTAGAAGAATATTATCAGGAATTACAAACTGGCATGATTAGATGTGGTATTGTTGAGGAGAATGAAGCTATGCTTGCCGTTTTCTGGGTGGATTAAATAAAGAGATTCAGACCATTCTAGACTATAAGGAGTATACTAATCTCACTCGTTTATTCCATCTTGCTTGTAAAGCTGAACGTGAAGTGCAGGATCGACAAGCATTGGCGCGAACTAACTTTTCTGCAGGCCAACCTTCATCATGGACACCGCGTGCATCTTCTACTTCAACTGCACCAGCACCTCAATCAGGTGTCTCCTCCAGTCGTGATACAAGAAAACAGGCACAACCACCATTATCTGCCAAGAGCGCACCTGCTGGGACTGCATAGAGTTCTGCTTCTTCCATGGCATCAACAGGGCACACAAGTGATATTATTTGTCGTCGTTGTAAGGGAGGAGGTCATTATGCGAGAGAATGCAAATCTCCGCGTGTGATGATTGCTACCGCGGATGGTGGATATGAGTCCGCTAGTGACTATGATGAGGAGACTTTGGCTCTTATTACACGCGAAGAACATGGTGGAGATGATTCTGATCATGAGACGCAATACATGGCTCCTGAAGACGCTGACAGGTATGAATGTTTAGTTGCTCAACGTGTTTTGAGTGTGCAGGTCACACAAGCTGAGCAAAATCAGAGGCACAATTTGTTCCATACCAAGGGAGTTGTGAAAGAACGTTCTGTGCACGTCATCATAGATGGAGGGAGCTGCAACAACTTGGCTAGCATGGAGATGGTGGAGAAGCTTTCTCTCACCACAGGACCACATCCACATCCTTACTACATCCAATGGTTCAACAACAGCGGCAAGGTTAAGGTAACACGTACTGTTCGTGTGCATTTTAGTATCTCTACATATGTTGATTATGTTGATTGTGATGTGGTACCTATGCAAGCATGTTCCTTATTACTTGGTAGACCATGGCAATTTGATAAAAATTCTGTACAGCATGGTAGAAACAATCACTATACTCTTGTTCATAAGGATAAAAATATTACTTTGCTTCCTATGACTCCTGATTCCATTTTGAAAGATGATATTAATAGAGCTAATAAAGCAAAACAGGAGACGAATAAGAGTGAAAATCAGATTGTGGCAAAAGAATTTGAGCAACAAATGAAGCCTAATAGTAGACCATCTGGTGTTGCTTCTGAAATTAAATTGAAAAGTGCATGTTTATTTGCCACCAAATCTGATATTGATGAGCTAGATTTCAGCAAATCTGTTTGCTATGCTTTTGTGTGCAAAGAGGCATTATTTTCATTCGAGGACGTGCCTTCCTCTTTGCCACCTGCTGTCACTAACATTTTGCAGGAGTTCGCTGACGTCTTTCCACAAGACGTGCCACCGGGGTTACCGCCTATTCGAGGGATTGAGCATCAGATTGACTTAATTCCCGGTGCTTCACTGCCAAACCGTGCACCATACCGTAGCAATCCAGAGGAGACGAAGGAGATTATGCGTCAAGTACAAGAGCTTCTCGACAAAGGTTATATACGCGAATCCCTTAGTCCTTGTGCTGTTCCTATTATTCTAGTGCCGAAAAAGGATGGTACATCACGTATGTGTGTTGATTGTAGAGGCATTAATAATATTACTATTCATTATCGTCATCCTATTCCTAGGCTAGATGATATGCTTGATGAATTGAGTGGCTCTACAATATTCTCCAAAGTTGATTTGCGTAGTGGATACCATCAAATTCGTATGAAATTGGGAGACGAATGGAAAACAGCATTCAAAACTAAGTTTGGATTATATGAGTGGTTAGTCATGCCTTTTGGGTTAATTAATGCACCTAGTACTTTCATGAGATTAATGAACGAAGTTTTACGTGCTTTCATTGGACGATTTGTGGTAGTTTACTTTGATGACATATTGATTTATAGCAGATCTTTGGAAGAACATTTGGAACATTTACGTGTTGTTTTTATTGCTCTACGTGATGCACGTTTGTTTGGTAACCTTGGGAAGTGCACCTTTTGCACCGACCGAGTATCTTTTCTTGGCTATATTGTTACTCCACAGGGAATTGAAGTTGATAAAGCCAAGATTGAAGCTATTGAGAGTTGGCCGCAACCCAAAACGGTCACACAAGTGAGGAGTTTTCTTGGCCTCGCTGGATTCTATAGGCGTTTTGTGAGAGATTTTAGCACCATTGTTGCACCTCTCAATGAGCTTACAAAGAAAGATGTGCCTTTTCTTTGGGGTACCGCACAGGAAGAAGCCTTCTCGGTATTGAAAGATAAGTTGACACATGCTCCTTTACTCCAACTTCCTGATTTTAATAAGACTTTTGAGCTTGAATGTGATGCTAGTGGAATTGGATTAGGCGGTGTGTTATTACAAGATGGCAAACCTGTTGCATACTTTTCTGAAAAATTGAGTGGGCCTAGTCTGAATTATTCTACTTATGATAAAGAATTATATGCTCTTGTTCGAACTTTAGAAACATGGCAACATTATTTATGGCCCAAAGAATTTGTTATACATTCTGATCATGAATCTTTCAAACATATTAAAAGTCAAGCTAAACTGAATCGTAGACATGCTAAATGGGTTGAATTCATTGAGACTTTTCCTTATGTCATTAAACACAAGAAGGGAAAAGAAAATGTTATTGCTGATGCATTGTCTCGCCGCTATACTATGCTTTCACAACTTGACTTCAAAATATTTGGTTTGGAGACCATCAAAGATCAATATGTGCATGATGCTGATTTTAAAGATGTAATGCAGAATTGTAAAGAAGGAAGAATGTGGAACAAGTTCGTCGTTAATGATGGATTTGTGTTTCGTGCTAACAAGCTATGCATTCCAGCTAGCTCCGTTCGTTTTTTGTTGTTGCAGGAGGCGCATGGAGGAGGATTAATGGGACACTTTGGCGTGAGGAAGACAGAGACCGTACTTGCTACACATTTCTTTTGGCCAAAGATGAGACGGGATGTTGAGCGTTTTATTGCTTGCTGCACTACATGTCAAAAAGCTAAGTCACGACTCAATCCTCATGGTTTATATATGCCTTTGCCTGTACCTAGTGTTCCTTGGGAGGATATATCTATGGACTTTGTTTTAGGTTTACCTCGAACAAAGAAGGGGAGGGATAGCATATTTGTTGTCGTGGATAGATTCTCGAAAATGGCACACTTTATACCATGTCATAAAAGCGATGATGCTATTAATGTTGCTGATTTGTTCTTTCGTGAAATTATTCGCTTGCATGGTGTGCCAAATACTATTGTTTCAGATCGTGATACTAAATTTCTTAGCCACTTTTGGAGATGTTTATGGGCTAAGTTGGGGACTAAACTGCTTTTTAGTACTACTTGTCACCCCCAAACTGATGGACAAACTGAAGTAGTCAATAGAATGTTGTCTACTATGCTTAGGGCTATTTTGAAGAATAATAAGAAAATGTGGGAGGAATGCTTGCCTCATATTGAATTTGCTTATAATCGTTCATTGCATTCTACTACTAAGATGTGCCCTTTTGAAGTTGTGTATGGTTTCCTACCTCGTGCACCTATTGATTTGTTGCCTCTTCCATCTTCGGAGAAGGTTAATTTTGATGCTAAACAACGTGCTGAATTGATTTTAAAAATGCATGAGTTAACTAAGGAAAACATTGAGCGTATGAATGCTAAATATAAACTTGCTGGAGATAAGGGTAGAACACATGTTGTGTTTGCACCTGGAGATCTTGTTTAGTTACATTTGCGTAAGGATAGATTTCCGGATTTGCGCAAATCAAAGTTAATGCCACGTGCTGATGGTCCCTTTAAGGTGTTAGAGAAAATAAATGATAATGCATATAAACTTGAGCTGCCTGCAGATTTTGGGGTTAGTCCCACTTTTAACATTGCAGATTTGAAGCCTTATTTGGGTGAGGAAGATGAACTTCCGTCGAGGACGACTTTATTTCAAGAAGGGGAGGATGATGAGGACAACAATACAATTGTTACACCCACAGCCCCTGCTGCTATAAATACTGGACAAATTACTAGAGCTCGTGCACGCCAACTAAATTACCAGGTACTTTCGTTTCTTGGTAATGATTCTAATGTTCATGAGAACATGATGCTGCCTAAATTGGATACATTTGTTTTGCTTACAAATGAAGGGCCTAGCTTGGGGAAGGATGAACATTGGATTAAGAACAAGCATGGAGATGATGGCATGCGCAAGGGGAACAAGAACGGAGTTACAAGTGATGATTTCAGGACTTTGAAGCCACCATAATGGGTGCATGAAGCCTTGGACGAAATATACAAGATGCCACTTCATAAATTTCATCCCGAGGCTATTATAGGTGCTGCATCACCTTATTATTGGGCCAGGCCCATGTAATTTCGAAATACATAAGTATAGGCTATTTTTAGAGTCCGTATGTGTGGGGAAACAAGAGATAGGGTTGATTTCGGACCCCTCCACCAAGGGTCACGAAATTCTCCCCCTCTTCCTCCATATATACAGCCCTTAGGGCATCGTTTAGACTTCGGGTTTTGTTTAGATTAAAAGTTCGCCATAGCTGCAACTGTGTGTACTTCGTTTGTGTTCAACAACCAGACAAAGGCGTCACAGAACCCCACCTTGATCCATAAAGCTTTCATCTTATATTCGCAATATCTAGATTGCAATCTCAGTTTCTTGCTTGTTCTTCGTTTGCTCGCAGGAAACAGACCCTCGTGGTCAGGTTGATCGTGCTCCGGCGTGGTCAATAACCTCTCGGAGTTGGTTTAGCGATTGCTAAGGCGCGACGTCCTCGCACGTTCGTAGTCGGATCGTCAAAGTCGACTGCCACCAAAGCGATATCCATCATCTCATCGAAAGACGGGACACCTTTGCCTCTATCACCATTGCTGCACCTCTCAATGATCTTACAAAGAAAGATGTCCCTTTTCTTTGGGGTACCGCACAGGAAGAAGCCTTCACTGTATTGAATGATAAGTTGACACATGCTCCTTTACTCCAACTTCCTGATTTTAATAAGACTTTTGAGCTTGAATCTGATTCTAGTGGAATTGGATTAGGAGGTCTGTTATTACAAGATGGCAAACCTGTTGCATACTTTTCTAAAAAATTGAGTGGGCCTAGTCTGAATTATTCTACTTATGATAAAGAATTATATGCTCTTGTTCGGACTTTAGAAACATGGGAACATTATTTATGGCCCAAAGAATTTGTTGTACACTCCGATCATGAATCTTTGAAACATATTAAAAGTCAAGCTAAACTGAATTGTTGACATGCTAAATGGGTTGAATTCATTGAGACTTTTCCTTATGTCATTAAACAAAAGAAGGGTACAGAAAATGTTATTGCTGATGCTTTGTCTCGTTGCTATACTATGCTTTCACAACTTGACTTCAAAATATTTGGTTTGGAGACCATCAAAGATCAATATGTGCATGATGCTGATTTTAAAGATGTATTGCAGAATTGTAATGAAGGTAGAACATGGAACAAGTTCGTCGTTAATGTTGGCTTTGTGTTCCGTGCTAACAAGCTATGCATTCCGGCTAGCTCCTGTAACGCCCGGATAATTAAGCTACAGTAATCCCTGCTAATGATGCCACGTCACCTCGGTTACCGTGATTAAACTCACGTTGATTCAAACCCGGTTCAAATTCAATTGAAAACATAGGCAAACAATAAAAGTTTTCAAAAATTAAATCTAAAATATTCGGGGGTTGTCAAATATTACAAAGGTAATTATGGTGAAGTAAACACATTTTTATAAAATGCATAAATATTTTAAATTGAATAAAACAGAAAGGAAAATAAATTAAAAAAAAACAAAAACAACAGACACCCCCCGCTTGGCCAAGTGGCCCAGCTGGCCTCCGCCGCCCGAACAGGCCGGCCCAACCGGCCAAAGGCCCAACCGGCCAACCCCACTCCTCT
>NC_041391.1:350058821-350067661 GCF_002162155.2 Triticum dicoccoides
CTCTCCGTCGACGCCCCGGCTCCGGCCACTCCGGCCGCCGCGGCCAGCGACTCCCCTGGCCGGCGACCTGCGGCGCTGGGTCAGGGGCTCGACCCGCTAACGGGCACCCCGTAGCCCCCTGCACCCGCGCGCCCATGCGCCCGCACCCGTTAAGGCCCCCCAGGGCCACTGACATGGGGACCCCACCGCACAGAACATTTTTTTTTAAAAAGGGAGAGAATTAAAATAAAATTATTAAATAAAAATAAAAATGATTAATAAAATTAATTATTAATTAATTAATTAACTAATGGATTAATTAAGTTAATTAATCCGGTTTAATTAATTTAATTAACTAGTTAAGTTAATTAAACTGTAATTAGATTAACCTAAACCCTAATTAACCTAATTAGAGGATGACAGGTGGGTCCCTCCTGGACCCACATGTCAGGGTTGACTCAGTCAACCCCTGTTGACTGCTGACGTTAGCATGACATCATGCTGACGTCATAAATACATTTTTTTCAAATTAATTAAATAATTAATTAAATTCCAGAAATTAATAAAATCTTTAAAAAATCATATCTTTTAATCCGTAACTCGGATTAAAATATTTTCAACATGAAAGTTGCTCAGAACGACGAGACGAATCCGGATACACGGTCCGTTCGTCCGCCACACCCCCCTAACCTATCGAACTTGCAACTTTCCCCCTCCGGCTCCTCTGCCCGAAAACGCGAAACACTGGGGATACTTTCCCGGATGTTTCCCCCTTCACCGGTATCGCCTATCCCTACGTTAGGACACCCCTAGCACAACGTATTGCCGCGTCTTGCTTTGTGTTACATTTGATTGCTCTGTTATTTATTGTGTTCCCCCTCCGTTACTCCTTTCCGGTAGACTACGAGACCGACGCTGCTGCTGACCAGTTCGACTACGGAGTTGACGACCCCTCTCTCTTGCCAGAGCAACCAGGCAAGCCCCCCCTTTTGATCACCAGATATCGCCTACTCTTCCTTATACTGCTTGCATTAGAGTAGTGTAGCATGTTACTGCTTTCCGTTAATCCTATTCTGATGCATAGCCTGTCATTGCTGCTACAGTCATTGATACCTTACCCGCAATCCTAAATGCTTAGTATAGGATGCTAGTGTTCCATCAGTGGCCCTACACTCTTGTCCGTCTGCCATGCTATACTACTGGGCTGTGATCACTTCGGGAGGTGATCACGGGCATATATTATATACTTTACACTGTTACATTACCTGTGATACTGTTCGGAGTTGGGGGCTGAAGGGGCAGGTGGCTCCATCCCAGTAGAGGTGGGCCTGGGTTCCCGACGGCCCTCGACTGTTACTTTGTGGCGGAGCGACAGGGCAGGTTGAGACCACCTAGGAGACAGGTGGGCCTGGCCCTGTTCGGCGTTCGCGGACACTTAACACGCTTAACGAGATCTTGGTATTTGATCTGAGTCGGCTACGAGCCTATACGCACTAACCATCTACGTGGGAGTAGTTATGGGTATCCCGACGTCGTGGTATCAGCCGAAGCACTTCAGACGTCAGCGACGGAGCGGCGCGCGCCGAATTGGACTGGAACGCCACTAGGCTAGGTCTGCTTTCGGCCGCCCACGCAACGTGCAGGTGTGCTCAGGGCGATGGGCCCAGACCCCTGCGCGCTTAGGTTTAGACCGGCGTGCTGGCCTCTCTGTTTTGCCTAGGTGGGGCTGCGACGTGTTGATCTTCCGCGGCCGGGCATGACCCAGGAAAGTGTGTCCGGCCAAATGGGATCAAGCGTGTTGGGTAATGTGGTGCACCCCTGCAGGGAAGTTAATCTATTCGAATAGCCGTGATCTTCGGTAACAGGACGACTTGGAGTTGTACCTTGACCTTATGACAACTAGAACCGGATACTTAATAAAACACACCCTTCCAAGTGCCAGATACAACCGGTGGTCGCTCTCTCTCAGGGTTACGAGGAGAGGATCGCCGGGTAGGATTATGCTATGCGATGCTACTGGAGATGCTACTTGGAGATGCTACTTGGAGGACTTCAATCTGCTCTCTTCTACATGCTGCAAGACGGAGGCTGCCAGAAGCGTAGTCTTCGACAGGATTAGCTATCCCCCTCTTATTCTGGCATTCTGCAGTTCATTCCACCGATATGGCCTCCTTACACATATACCCATGCATATGTAGTGTAGTTCCTTGCTTGCGAGTACTTTGGATGAGTACTCACGGTTGCTTTCTTCCCCTTTTTCCCCTTTCCTTTCGTTCTGGTTGTCGCAACCAGATGCTGGAGTCCAGGAGCTAGACGCCACCGTCGACGACGACCCCTACTACACCGTAGGTGCCTACTACTACGTGCTGCCCGCTGACGACGACCTGGAGTAGTTAGGAGGATCCCAGGCAGGAGGCCTGCGCCTCTTTCGATCTGTATCCCAGTTTGTGCTAGCCATCTTATGGCAACTTGTTTAACTTATGTCTGTTTTCAGATATTGTTGCTTCCGCTGACTCGTCTATGATCGAGCACTTGTATTCAAGCCCTCGAGGCCCCTGGCTTGTATTATGATGCTTGTATGACTTATTTTAATTGTAGAGTTGTGTTGTGATATCTTCCCGTGAGTCCCTGATCTTGATCGTACACATTTGCGTGCATGATTAGTGTACGATTGAATCGGGGGCGTCACAAGTTGGTATCAGAGCCGACTGCCTGTAGGAATCCCCCTTCCACACTCCTTGGCCGAAGTCGAGTCTAGACATTACAAAAACTTTTACTAACTTGGCTGTGTGCCTTACGGGCCCACGTCGCCATCGGGTGGTACTAGGATCTTTTACTCCTCGACCTTTACTCTGGGACTCTGAACTCTTTTCTACTCAGGTTAAACGAATTTACTAACTCTAACATTAGGATCCCGTTACCACGTTCACCCCGAAGTTGGATAAGCCATAGTTATTCTGTAGGATAGCATTTTGAATAGTGCCCATGTTGTCATTTGACTCCATTGAAACATCTTTGTTTTCAGATGGAACCCGCGAGGCAGGTCGTGTGCCACACTGCGGCCATTGGTGCCTCAGGATCACCTGCCGTGCTAGCTGATATGATGACCTATCTGGGTTATCGCTGGCACCCTGAGTACACCGTCTACGAGGAGTACCAGGACTTTAACCAGGAGCAGTACCGTGCCATCGTCCACCTCTACTCTCGGGAGTATGAGTCCACTACCGTGCTGCACACCGCTCATGGTGTTGGAGTGACCATCGAGATGGCAGTCCACGATGCTGCTCATGCTGCTCTAACACGTCTTCATGGCGAGTATCAGGCATTGGACACTTCCCCTTTCAGGCACATTCCGATCGCATCTGACGTTGGTGCGGAGGGATACTACACTGCCGCCTACTCCACTGTCACCCGAGAGCCTTTCCACCATCAGCGCCTGGTTCTGCATGCTGATGGGCTGGACCGAGCTAACAGAGCTCTTCGCCACGAGTTGTACACCACTCGTCAGCACCTTTACAGGGCTCTGACGCGGTTGCACCCCTTTGTCCGGTCTGGACAGCTGCCGCGTTCTGCGATCTACCCAGCCAGGACCGTGATGCCCCACGGTGTCGGATGGCCAGAGGTGGGAGGCTACTCTTCCGCACTTGGTCCTCTTCTGCCACCTGAGCGTCGGGTTCTACACCAGAGTATCCGCGGCCCCCAGGCCACTGACATGGAGGACTATCCGTTGCCTCACTACCAGCTGTCAGGTTACAGCTACCTTCACAGTACCTCCTGGGACTGATGTAGTCTTGCTCATTAGTCTTAGATGCACTCGCGAGCCTGCGTGCCGCCTATGATGACTTAGTCTATGTACGGAACTCTGTGTACTGAACTCTATGTCCGACCCCTTTTGTAAGTTATGCCGACTATCTATGTGGTATCTGTCGTGCTCCTTTCATTATGCATGTTTCATCATGAATGACTCTTGTCTATGCAAATTTCTCAATACTGAACTACCCCTGATATATATTAGCAGGATGGTTAGACCAGCTGGTCGTGGTCGTGGCGGCAACTTCCCACCACCGCCTAAGTACATGGCTGGTATGATCCAACAGCTTGAGATGAATCGCCAGTTCATGGAAAACATGATGGCTCAGTTTCCTCGCCCCAATATGAACCAGCATCCAAACACAACAACTCTGCAGGATTTCATACGCCTCAACCCAAGTGTGTACCGCAGCTCAACCCAGCCGCTGGATGCTGATGACTGGCTCCGTGACATCACCTATGAGATGGAGTCTGCTGATGTAGCCCCTGCCAGCTATGTCACTTTTGCTTCCTTCTTCCTGAAGGGACCCGCAGCTCAATGGTGGGACAGCCATAGGCGTACTCTGCCAGTTGGGACAATCATCTCCTGGCCAGACTTTCAGGCTGCCTTCTGTGCCCGCTTCATTCCTCAGGGGATCATGGACAGGAAGAAGCGTGAGTTTCGCAACCTCACCCAAGGCAACAAGACTGTTGAAGCTTATCAGCGGGAGTTTCTGGACTTATCCCGCTATGCTGAAGAAGACATTGCAACTGATGCTCGCAGACAGGAGAAGTTCCGTGAAGGCCTTCAAGCTGACATCAAGCTCACACTTCTAGTGCATGACTTTGCCGATTTCGCCACCTTGGTGAACAAGGCCATCAATGTCGAGACTGGTCTGCAAGAACACCAGAGCTCTCAAAGGCGCAACCGTGACACGGGCTCATCTTCGGGCCCGCCCTCGCAGAAGCGTAAGATATGGATTCCGAACAGCATGTACCGTCCAACTGCACCTGCCCCAAGGCAGTCTTATGCTGCACCTCGTCTGCCGGCTGCTCCAACTAGGCAGCTGAGGCTTCCAGCTCCACCACCCCAAGCTCCTGTTCCTACCCCCGAGAATGGGTTGTGCTTCAGGTGCGGACAACCAGGGCACCGTGCTAGGGAATGCAACCAGAAACAGAATCAACTGGCCCTTCCAGCAACTGGCCGTGGGAACAACCAGGCCCGCAACAACAATGCCAAGTCTTATGGCCGTGTTCATGCCAACCACATTGATCTGAATGAAGCTCAAGACCAGCCTGCTACTGTGATGGGTACACTCCTCGTAAATTCAGTACCAGCATCTGTTTTATTCGATACAGGTGCATCGCATTCATTCATGTCAGAAGATTTTGCATGCTTGCACGACATTAAATGTGAGGACATGAATGCTTCACTATTAGTGCACACCCCTGCGGGCCAATGTCGAACCTCCATGATTTGCAACGACGTCCCTGTAGAAATCGAAGGACTGGAATTCCTTGTCTCTCCCATCGTACTGAAGTCCTGTAGCATTGATCTCATTCTGGGGATGGATTGGTTAAAGGCGCATACTGCTTCTATCGTTTGCGCCACCAAGACCGTCCATCTGCTACACCCTTCTGATGAAATAATTAGCTACGATGCTCATCTGGTTCGGAATGTCGAGGCCAGGCTTTATGCCTTAAACGCATTGAACGCTACCCCTCTCGAGGGCATTGAAAACATTCCCGTCGTGCGTGAATTCTTAGACGTCTTCCCTGAAGAACTCCCAGGGATTCCCCCTGCTAGAGCTGTCGAATTCGTCATCGACTTGAAACCAGGCACCACTCCTATAGCCAAGCGACCCTACAAGATGCCGCCGCATGAACTCCTTGAGCTTAAGGAGGAAATCGATAAATCTCTTCGAAGTGGTTTCATTCGCCCAAGTTGCTCTCCTTGGGGAGCACCTTCTCTCTTTGTCAAGAAGAAAGATGGGACAAACCGATTGGTCCAAGACTACCGTCCTATAAACCAAGCTACCATTCAGAATAAGTATCCTCTTCCTCGGATCAATGATCTGTATGATCAATTGGCTGGTTCATCAGTGTTCTCTAAACTCGACTTGAGGTTGGGTTACCACCAGATCTGTGTTCGTGAGGAAGATATCCCCAAGACCGCCTTTGTGACTCGTTATGGTTCATACGAGTACACCGTCATGTCTTTCGGCTTAACCAATGCTCCAGCCACCTTCTCTCGCCTGATGAACTATATATTCATGGATTACCTTGACAAGTTCGTCGTGGTTTATCTGGATGATATTCTGGTATTTTCCAAGAATGAAGAGGAACATGCTGAACATCTTCGCCTCGTGCTGGAAAAGCTATGAGAGCATCAACTTTATGCCAAGTTCTCCAAATGTGAATTCTGGCTTCCCGAAGTAACCTATCTTGGGCATGTCATCTCTAAGGATGGTATTGCCGTCAACCCTGAACGAGTTCAGGCTATTCTCGATTGGACTCCTCCGAAGAACGTTAAGCAAGTCAGAAGTTTTCTCGGTCTCGCCAGCTACTGCCGTCGATTCGTCGAGAACTTCTCCAAGATTGCCAGGCCTCTGACTAACCTATTGCATAAGGGCGTCAAGTTCCAATGGACAGATAAATGTCAGGAAAGTTTCCAGGCACTCAAGGACAAGTTAACTTCTGCCCCAGTACTAGCTCCTCCTGATACTAAGAAGGACTTCGTCATTTACTGCGACGCTTCCCGTCAAGGACTAGGCTGTGTCCTAATGCAAGAGCGCAAAGTGGTTGCTTATGCCTCTCGGCAATTGCGCCCTCACGAAGAGAACTACCCAGTTCACGACCTCGAACTTGCTGCTGTCATTCATGCGCTAAAACAGTGGCGACATTACCTACTCGGTAATCGTTGCGAGATCTTCACTGACCACCAAAGTCTGAAGTATCTGTTTACTCAGCCAGACCTGAACCTCCGTCAGCAGAGATGGATGGAGACTGTTGCAGATTTTGATTTGGGTATTTCCTATACCCCAGGCAAGGCTAATGTAATGGCTGATGCCTTGAGCCGCAAGTCTTACTGCAATCACCTCCAGGTTCACAAAGTTCAGCCCTCACTCGTTGAAGAATTCAGAAAGCTGAACCTCCATATTGTTCCTCCGGGTGCACTCGCTCCCCCTCCTCCGGAGTTCCGCAAGGTGAATCCCCGTGTTGTTTCCCAGGGTTCCCTCTATACCATGGCTGTTGAACCCGATCTCGTGGGCACCATAAAGACAATGCAGGGATTTGACTCTGAAGTCTACAAGATTAAGCAAGACCTCAAAGAAGGAAGTCCCTCATCCTTCACTATTGCTGATGATGGCGCCTTGTACTTCAAAGGCCGCCTAGTGGTGCCATGTAAGAAGGAAAACCTGAATATGACTCAGGAGGTTATGAAAGAAGCTCATGATACGCCTCTATGTATCCACCCTGGTAGTACAAAGATGTACCAAGACATCCGCCAGAGATTCTGGTGGTCTAACATGAAGCAAGACATTGCTCGTTATGTTGCTGAATGTGACGTTTGCCGTCGTATCAAAGCAGAACATCAAAGGCCTGCTGGAACTCTGCAACCTATATCTATTCCTGAATGGAAATGGGACCATGTCGAGATGGACTTCGTTACTGGATTTCCCAAATCGCAAAAGGGTAATGATGCTATTCTTGTCGTCATTGACCGACTTTCTAAGGTTGCACATTTTCTGGCGGTCAAAGAAACGATCACTGCTAGTCAGCTTGCAACTCTCTACATGTCCAGAATTGTTTCGCTTCATGGTATTCCACTGGTTATCAGTTCAGACCGTGGCAGCTTATTCACTTCAAGATTCTGGGCAAGTTTCCAAGAAGCTATGGGCACTCATCTGTCTTTCAGCACTGCTTTTCATCCTCAGTCACAAGGGCAAGTTGAACGTGTCAACCAAGTTCTCGAAGACATGCTTCGAGCTTGTGTTATTTCCTTCGGCAAGAAATGGGAGGAATCTCTTCCGTATGCTGAGTTCTCTTATAATAATAGCTATCAAGCTAGTCTGAAGATGGCCCCCTTCGAAGTGTTATATGGACGAAAGTGCCGAACCCCTCTGAACTGGTCAGAAACTGGGGAACGTCCACTTTTTGGTCCGCATATTATCCAACATGCCGAAGAGCAAGTCCGCATTATTCGCGAGAATCTCAAGACTGCTCAGTCACGCCAAAAGAGTAATTATGACCGTCATCATAAAGACATGGTCTATCAACCTGGCGAAAAGGCCTATCTTCGAGTTACACCAATCAAGGGTGCTCACCGCTTCGGGATCAAGGGCAAGCTAGCTCCTCGCTATATTGGCCCATTCACTATCCTCGAGAGGCGTGGAAAAGTGGCATATCAACTGGAGCTTCCGCTGAACCTTTCTCAGGTTCACGATGTGTTCCATGTATCACAACTCCGCCGTTGCTTCAAGGACCCCATCCGAGCTGTGGATCATGAAGTCCTCGAATTGCAACAGGACCTCTCCTATAAAGAGCATCCGGTCCGCATTCTCGACCAAGCTGAACGCCGCACACGCCAGAAGGCGATCAAGTTCCTCAAGGTCCAGTGGTCGAATCACTCTGAAGACGAAGCCACCTGGCAACGCGAGGATCGCCAGCGTGATGAATACCCCGCACTGTTTCCTTCTACCTCCTAAAATCTCGGGACGAGATTTCTTGTAGTGGAGGACATTTGTAACGCCCGGATAATTAAGCTACAGTAATCCCTGCTAATGATGCCACGTCACCTCGGTTACCGTGATTAAACTCACGTTGATTCGAACCCGGTTCAAATTCAATTGAAAACATAGGCAAACAATAAAGATTTCAAAAATTAAATCTAAAATGTTCGGGGGTTGTCAAATATTACAAAGGTAATTATGGTGAAGTAAACACATTTTTATAAAATGCATAAATATTTTAAATTGAATAAAACAGAAAGGAAAATAAATTAAAAAAACAAAAACAACAGACACCCCCCGCTGGGCCAAGTGGCCCAGCTGGCCTCCGCCGCCCGAACA
>NC_041391.1:350069018-350078018 GCF_002162155.2 Triticum dicoccoides
AACACTGGGGATACTTTCCCGGATGTTTCCCCCTTCACCGGTATCGCCTATCCCTACGTTAGGACACCCCTAGCACAACGTATTGCCGCGTCTTGCTTTGTGTTACATTTGATTGCTCTGTTATTTATTGTGTTCCCCCTCCGTTACTCCTTTCCGGTAGACTACGAGACCGACGCTGCTGCTGACCAGTTCGACTACGGAGTTGACGACCCCTCTCTCTTGCCAGAGCAACCAGGCAAGCCCCCCCTTTTGATCACCAGATATCGCCTACTCTTCCTTATACTGCTTGCATTAGAGTAGTGTAGCATGTTACTGCTTTCCGTTAATCCTATTCTGATGCATAGCCTGTCATTGCTGCTACAGTCATTGATACCTTACCCGCAATCCTAAATGCTTAGTATAGGATGCTAGTGTTCCATTAGTGGCCCTACACTCTTGTCCGTCTGCCATGCTATACTACTGGGCTGTGATCACTTCGGGAGGTGATCACGGGCATATATTATATACTTTACACTGTTACATTACCTGTGATACTGTTCGGAGTTGGGGGCTGAAGGGGCAGGTGGCTCCATCCCGGTAGAGGTGGGCCTGGGTTCCCGACGGCCCTCGACTGTTACTTTGTGGCGGAGCGACAGGGCAGGTTGAGACCACCTAGGAGACAGGTGGGCCTGGCCCTGTTCGGCGTTCGCGGACACTTAACACGCTTAACGAGATCTTGGTATTTGATCTGAGTCGGCTACGAGCCTATACGCACTAACCATCTACGTGGGAGTAGTTATGGGTATCCCGACGTCATGGTATCAGCCGAAGCACTTCAGACGTCAGCGACGGAGCGGCGCGCGCCGAATTGGACTGGAACGCCACTAGGCTAGGTCTGCTTTCGGCCGCCCACGCAACGTGCAGGTGTGCTCAGGGCGATGGGCCCAGACCCCTGCGCGCTTAGGTTTAGACCGGCGTGCTGGCCTCTCTGTTTTGCCTAGGTGGGGCTGCGACGTGTTGATCTTCCGCGGCCGGGCATGACCCAGGAAAGTGTGTCCGGCCAAATGGGATCAAGCGTGTTGGGTAATGTGGTGCACCCCTGCAGGGAAGTTAATCTATTCGAATAGCCGTGATCTTCGGTAACAGGACGACTTGGAGTTGTACCTTGACCTTATGACAACTAGAACCGGATACTTAATAAAACACACCCTTCCAAGTGCCAGATACAACCGGTGGTCGCTCTCTCTCAGGGTTACGAGGAGAGGATCGCCGGGTAGGATTATGCTATGCGATGCTACTGGAGATGCTACTTGGAGATGCTACTTGGAGGACTTCAATCTGCTCTCTTCTACATGCTGCAAGACGGAGGCTGCCAGAAGCGTAGTCTTCGACAGGATTAGCTATCCCCCTCTTATTCTGGCATTCTGCAGTTCAGTCCACCGATATGGCCTCCTTACACATATACCCATGCATATGTAGTGTAGTTCCTTGCTTGCGAGTACTTTGGATGAGTACTCACGGTTGCTTTCTTCCCCTTTTTCCCCTTTCCTTTCGTTCTGGTTGTCGCAACCAGATGCTGGAGTCCAGGAGCCAGACGCCACCGTCGACGACGACCCCTACTACACCGTAGGTGCCTACTACTACGTGCTGCCCGCTGACGACGACCTGGAGTAGTTAGGAGGATCCCAGGCAGGAGGCCTGCGCCTCTTTCGATCTGTATCCCAGTTTGTGCTAGCCATCTTATGGCAACTTGTTTAACTTATGTCTGTTTTCAGATATTGTTGCTTCCGCTGACTCGTCTATGATCGAGCACTTGTATTCGAGCCCTCGAGGCCCCTGGCTTGTATTATGATGCTTGTATGACTTATTTTAATTGTAGAGTTGTGTTGTGATATCTTCCCGTGAGTCCCTGATCTTGATCGTACACATTTGCGTGCATGATTAGTGTACGATTGAATCGGGGGCGTCACAGCTCCGTTCGTCTTTTGTTGTTGCAGGAGGCGCATGGAGAACTAATGGGACACTTTGGCATGAAGAAGACGGGGGACGTACTTGCTACACATTTCTTTTGGCCAAAGATGAGATGCGATGTTGAGCGCTTTGTTGCTCGCTGCACTACATGTCAAAAAGCTAAGTCACGACTCAATCCTCATGGTTTATATATGCCTTTGCCTGTACCTAGTGTTCTTGGGGGGATATATCTATGGACTTTGTTTTAGATTTACCTCGAACAAAGAAGGGGAGGGATAACATATTTGTTGTCGTGGATAGATTCTCGAAAATGGCACACTTTATAGCATGTCATAAAAGCGATAATGTTGTTAATGTTGCTGATTTGTTCTTTCGTGAAATTATTTGCTTGCATGGTGTGCCAAATACTATTGTTTCAGATCGTGATACTAAATTTCTTAGCCACTTTTGGAGATGTTTATGGGCTAAGTTGGGGACTAAACTGCTTTTTAGTACTACTTGTCACCCCCAAACTGATGGACAAACTGAAGTAGTCAATAGAACATTGTCTACTATGCTTAGGACTGTTTTGAAGAATAATAAGAAAATGTGGGAAGAATGCTTGCCTCATATTGAATTTGCTTATAATCGATCATTGCATTCTACTACTAAGATGTGCCCTTTTGAAATTGTGTATGGTTTCCTACCTCGTGCACCTATTGATTTGTTGCCTCTTCCATCTTCGGAGAAGGTTAATTTTGATGCTAAACAACGTGCTGAATTGATTTTAAAATGCATGAGTTAACCAAGGAAAACATTGAGCGTATGAATGCTAAATATAAACTTGCTGGAGATAAGGGTAGAAAACATGTTGTGTTTGCACCTGGAGATCTTGTTTGGTTTCATTTGCGTAAGGATAGATTTCCTGATTTGCGCAAATCAAAGCTAATGCCACGTGCTGACAGACCTTTTAAGGTGTTAGAGAAAATAAATGACAATGCATATAAACTTGAGCTGCCTACAGATTTTGGGGTTAGTCCCACTTTTAACATTGCAGATTTGTAGCCTTATTTGGGTGAGGAAGATGAGCTTCCGTCGAGGACGACTTCATTTCAAGAAGGGGAGGATGATGAGGACATCAATACCATTGTTACACCCACAGCCCCTACTGCTACATATACTGGACCAATTACTAGAGCTCGCGCACGCCAATTAAATTATCAGGTACTTCCGTTTCTTGGTAATGATTCTAAAGTTCATGAGAATATGATGCTGCCTAAATTGGATACATTTGTTTTGCTTACAAATGAAGGGCCTAGCTTGGAGAAGGATGGACATTGGAGCACGAACCAGCATGGAGATGATGCCATGCGCAAGGGGAACAAGAACGGAGTTACAAGTGATGATTTCAGGACTTTGAAGACACCATAATGGGTGCATGAAGCCTTGGACGAAATATACAAGATGCCACTTCATAAATTTCGTCCCGAGGCTATTCTAGGTGCGGCGTCACCTTATTATTGGGCCAGGCCCATGTAATTTCGAAATACATAAGTATAGACTATTTTTAGAGTCCGTATGTGTGGGGAAACAAGAGATATGGTTGATTTCGGACCCCTCCACCAAGGGCCACGAAATTTCCCCCTCTTCCTCCATATATACAGCCCTTAGGGCACCGTTTAGACTTTGGGTTTTGTTTAGATTAAAAGTTCGCCATAGCTGCAACTTCGCGTACTTCGTTTGTGTTCAACGACCAGACAAAGGCGTCACAGAACCCCACCTTGATCAATAAAGCTTTCATCTTAAATTCACAATATCTAGATTGCAATCTCAGTTTCTTGCTTGTTCTTCGTTTGCTCATAGGAAACAGACCCTCGTGGTCAGGTTGATCGTGCTCCGGCGTGGTCAATAACCTCTCGGAGTTGGTTTAGCGATTGCTAAGGCACGACGTTCTCGCACGTTCGTAGTCGGGTCGTCAAAGTCGACTTCCACCAAAGTGAAATCCATCATCTCATCGAAAGACGGGACACCTTTGCCTCTATCACTCGGCCTGTCCATCATTCCAAGCAAAATTTGAGTGTTAGAAGGAGAAGAACTTATACCAATGTACCTTGACCGATGTTGATGATGAATCAAGTTCACTCAAATGCGGACAATGAAATAGTACTATTGGTACCAATCCTTGTCGGTTATCACACCTACACAAGTAAAAGCTTATGGTAGTTCTTGTTTAGGATGGTGGCACAAAATTGATTGCAATCGTTAGTTTGATTCAAAGATGTTGAAAAAGATTCGCAAATTCGCAAATGTAACAAGTAGACCAAGCAATTAGTGGTACACGGAAACACACACGCAAATAGATAAGTGGGATTGTGCAAGCCAAAAATGAGCCAAAATGTGGAGTCCACGAAAATGCTCTTGTTACACAATACTAGAGAAATGCTAGCACGGTTGCACAATAGGCGGATACGGATCTTGTGCACAACCTACTACGCAAAATTGCAACGATCTCTATCCCAAGTATGCTATGTGTATGGTATTTCGGTGCTATGATCCAAGATGATCTTATATGTCAATCTTAATGTAGTATGATGCTATGGTTCTTTCTTATAAGCTCTTTGCTTATCTTTCTTGTTTGCTTAAAAGCTTGGGTGGCTCTTTCACTTTTGAGCTCTTTTCTCATGCAAAATTTCACGAACCAAGATACAATTGTGTATGCGATGACAACTTTGTGACACACAAGTTGATGCCAGGATATGCACCACTTTGGTATGGTATGTATTCTATGGAGTATGATCACTAATGTGCACAAGTCACGTTGCCTGCAATACTCAATGGTTAGTCTTGATGGGTAAGCAATGCAAAAGATGGGCTATGAGGGTTATCAATGCAATTGCGAGAGATGACAAAGATGTGGTCGAGGTTACCGTCCTTGGCGATGATGAGTCCTTGGCGAGGATGAGCAGTGGTGATGTTGACATCGAACCGTACCTATATAGCCGAAACACAATAGGACACGGTAATCACAACTCAAATTCTCAAAGACCAAAAGCAACAATGGTGGTAGCGGAAAGCGGAGGTGGTATAGCAGATGATGTGGTAAAAGACCTAGGCAAAGATGCCAATGTTTGGAAAATTAGATGGTTTCCAATGATGTTGTAGCCTATCTAGGTGGATGGGGAATGTCAATAGCTTCTCAACGAGCTAAAGAACGCGAAAATCGGACTCTGGATGTGGAAGTTATGATGAAAATGGTGAAACTCGAAATGCTGAAACTGGCATGGGCGGTAGTACCGCTCGGATGGGCGGTAGTACTGCTTGTGGTACTCAGCGGTAGTACCTCTTGTAGGGGCGGAAATACCACTCGTGACGGGATTCTTCGCAGATCGAATCGGGGCGGGATTTTGGGGCGGAAATGGATGATTTCGGGGCCAAAATTGGATGGTTTTCGTGGATGGGAAGAGGGGAAACCTGGGGGAATGCTAGATCCACTTGAAACCAAGCAAATCCATGGATCAAAATCAAAAAAACATCATCAAACCAACAACAACAACAACAACAACAACAACAACAACAAAGCCTTTAGTCCCAAGCAAGTTGGGGTAGGCTAGAGGTCAAACCCATAAGATCTCGCAACCAACTCATGGCTCTGGCACATGGATAGCAAGCTTCCATGCACCCCTGTCCATAGCTAGCTCTTCGGTAATACCCCAATCCTTCAGGTCTCTCTTAACAGACTCCTCCCATGTCAAATTCAGTCTACCCCGCCCTCTCTTGACATTCTCCGCACGCTTTAGCCATCCGCTATGCACTGGAGCTTCTGGAGGCCTGCGCTGGATATGCCCAAACCATCTCAGACGATGTTGGACAAGCTTCTCATCAATTGGTGCTACCCCAACTCTATCTCGTATATCATCATTCCGGACTCGATCCTTCCTCGTGTGGCCACACATCCATCTCAACATACGCATCTCCGCCACACCTAACTGTTGAACATGTCGCCTTTTAGTCGGCCAACACTCAGCGCCATACAACATTGCGGGTCGAACTGCCGTCCTATAGAACTTGCCTTTTAGCTTTTGTGGCACTCTCTTGTCATAGAGAATGCCAGAAGCTTGGCGCCACTTCATCCTGCCGGTTTTGATCCGATGGTTCACATCTTCATCAATACCCCCATCCTCCTGCAGCATTGACCCCAAATACCGAAAGGTGTACTTCTGAGGTACCACCTGACTATCAAGGCTAACCTCCTCCCCCTCAAACCTAGTAGTACTGAAACCGCACATCATGTACTCGGTTTTAGTCCTACTAAGCCTAAACCCTTTCGATTCCAAGGTTTGTCTCCATAACTCTAACTTCCTATTTACCCCCGCCCGACTATCATCAACTAGCACCACATCATCCGCAAAGAGCATACACCATGGGATATCTCCTTGTATATCCCTTGTGACCTCATCCATCACCAATGCAAAAAGATAAGGGCTCAAAGCTGACCCCTGATGCAGTCCTATCTTAATCGGGAAGTCATCAGTGTCGACATCACTTGTTCGAACACTTGTCACAACATTATCGTACATGTCCTTGATGAGGGTAATGTACTTTGCTGGGACTTTGTGTTTCTCCAAGGCCCACCACATGACATTCCGCGGTATCTTATCATAGGCCTTCTGCAAGTCAATGAAGACCATATGCAAGTCCTTCTTTTGCTCCCTATATCTCTCCATAAGCTGTCGTACCAAGAAAATGGCTTCCATGGTCGACCTCCCAGGCATGAAACCAAACTGGTTTTTGGTCACGCTTGTCATTCTTCTTAAGTGGTGCTCAATGACTCTCTCCCATAGCTTCATTGTATGGCTCATCAGCTTAATTCCACGGTAATTAGTACAACTCTGAACATCCCCCTTGTTCTTGAAGATTGGTACTAATATACTCCGTCTCCATTCTTCTGGCATCTTGTTTGCCCGAAAAATGAGGTTGAAAAGCTTGGTTAGCCATACTATCGCTATGTCCCCGAGACCTTTCCACACCTCAATGGGGATTCAATCCGGGCCCATCGCCTTGCCTCCCTTCATCCTTTTTAAAGCCTCCTTGACCTCAGACTCCTGGATTCGATGCACAAAATGCATGCTGGTCTCATCAAAAGAGTCGTCCAGTTCAATGGTAGAGCTTTCATTCTCCCCATTGAACAGCTTGTCGAAGTACTCCCGCCATCTATGCTTAATCTCCTCGTCCTTCACCAAGAGTTGGCCTGCTCCGTCCTTGATGCATTTGACTTGGCCAATATCCCTCGTCTTCCTCTCTCGGATCTTGGCCATCTTATAGATGTCCCTTTCGCCTTCCTTCGTGCCTAACCGTTGGTAGAGGTCCTCATACGCCCGACCCCTTGCTTCACCAACAGCTCGCTTTGCAGCCTTCTTCGCCATCTTGTACTTCTCTATGTTGTGTGCACTCCTATCCAGGTGTAGGCGTCTGAAGCAATCTTTCTTCTCTTTAATCGCCTTCTGGACATCATCATTCCACCACCAGGTATCCTTATCTTCGCTTCTCCTTCCCCTGGACACTCCAAACTCCTCTGAGGCCACCTTACGAATGCAAGTCGCCATCTTCATCCACACATTGTCCGCATCCCCTCCTTCCCCCCAAGGGCCCTCCTTAATGCCCCTCTCCTTGAACGCCTGAGCTACCTCCCCCTTGAGCTTCCACCACTTCGTTCTAGCGACTTTAGCTCGCTTATCCCGCTGGACACGAATCTGAAAGCGGAAGTCAGCAACCACCAACTTATGCTGGGGTACAACACTCTCTCCAGGTATCACCTTACAGTCTAGGCACGCACGCCTATCTTCCCTTCTCGAGAGGATGAAATCAATATGGCTAGAGTGTTGGCCACTACTAAAAGTCACCAGATGTGATTCTCTCTTTCTAAAGAGGGTGTTGGCTACAATCATGTTATAGGCTAGAGCAAAGCTTAAGACATCTTCTCCTTCTTGATTCCTGATGCCATAGCCAAAGCCCCGATGCGCCCCTTCAAAACCTGTGTTAGATGTACCCATGTGACCATTGAGGTCTCCTCCTATGAAGAGCTTCTCACCAATCGGTACACTCCTAACCATGTCTTCCAGGCCTTCCCAGAACTCCATCTTTGTGTTCTCATTGTGGCCTACTTGCGGGGCATACGCGCTGATAACATTGAGAACCAAGTCCTCAACTACCAGCTTGACCAGGATAATCCGGTCCCCACGTCTCTTGACGTCTACCACTCCATACTTGAGGCTCTTGTTGATCAAGATGCCTACGCCATTTCTGTTTGCAGTCGTCCCCGTGTACCATAGCTTGAAGCCGGTATCCTCCACCTGCTTCGCCTTCTGTCCTCTCCATTTGATTTCTTAGACGCAAAGGATATCAACACCTCTCCTCACCGCTGCATCAACTAGCTCCCGAAGCTTCCCTGTCAGAGACCCTATGTTCCAGCTACCTAAGCGAATCCTCCTAGGCTCGGCTAGCTTCCTTACCTTCGCACTCGTCGAGTCAAATGGGAAGACCCTTGCTCATTTTCCACTACATCCGGGCGCCGATGTAGCGCGCCACTAAGGATGCGACGACCCGATCCTCGCTCACTTGCCACCGTATCCGGATCAAGATACGGCGCACCACCTGGGGGTGACGGCCCGGCCCTTGCCCATTTTCCACCACACCTGGGTTCCGATGTGGCGCGTCGTTGAGAGGGTTACGCCCCAACAAAAATCTTTTGGGTTTCATATCCATAAGAGTGGCTGAGTTTTTACGTTGGCTCGCCAAGCGTATCACAACCCTCCTCCTACATAGCCGGGCTTGGGACTGGCTATGTTGAGACAACATAGGCGGAGTTATCAAACCAACAAATCACCAAAAAATTGTGGGCTATTTTTGGTGGGGATTTTTGGATTTAGGACGAAAACAACAAAATCAAACTAGAAAACGCGGGGTAGGGGCTCCAAAAACGTGATCAACGTGGCTCATGATACCAAGATGTTGTAGGGCGGAACCCTATGTGGAAGATCTTTCACGTTTGGAGTGGATCCTACGGGGAACACG
>NC_041391.1:350078242-350090366 GCF_002162155.2 Triticum dicoccoides
GGGGGGGCGAGAGAAACTCAACCGACAAGTAATTGATCACACAAGGGCTAGATCACCGAACACATAAGGTAGCACAAGATTCAAAATCAACAAACGAAAGATACAAAGGTAGCCGTTCTTCTCCGTGAGGAGGTCTTGATTGTCTTCCCTTGAAGGGGTCTTGAATCCGATTGGGGGATCTTCTCCGAATAGGTCGTGAGCTCCGAGGAGAAGTAACCAAGTGGATGAGCAAGGCTCTCACACAAAATATGAGCTAAACCAATGCTAACCCTAATACGAAGCTAGGAGACGAGTATATATAGTGCTAAGACACGAAGGGGTAAGTGGGAGAGGATACATGGGGCGAAAACCCCTTGCACTACGCGCAGGCAGGCCGGTAGTACCGATCATGTGGTCGGTAGTTCCGCTGGGAGCTCACGCGGGGGCGGTAGTTCCGAGCATGGAAGGTAGTACTACCGCTGGGAGGTTAGGCACTCGCTTCTGGAGATGGACGTCGAGGGGGCCAGAGGTTGTATCGGTTGTCGTGGCGGTTGTTCCGGTCTTTGGGAAGAAACTGGTAAAACCGGTGCAGCACCAGCCTTGCTCCGCTCGATCACAGAAGGTGGGCTGGTTATTGACCAGTAGCTGGCCGGTTGTTCCGCCTGGGCGGTGGTTGGGCGGTTGTTCCGGTCCTTCTGGGCTGGGCAGATCGTCTACATGCTCTCGATGTTCATCTTGCGTCGTAACTCTCCTTGGTTACTTTCTTGGTACCTGAGCACACAAACCATCTCCGTTTGAGGTAGTAGCCATGTCTCAAGTGGGTCAAAGGGAAGCTTAACAAGGAGAGAGTTAACCTCGGATTGAATAGCACGTGCTCGAGCTCTCGTCATGGGTCCACTTGGAGCTTGAGTAGTCGAAGTAGTGTCCATGGGGATGACCGTAGGATGCTCCACATCAGGAGCTTTGTTTGGAAGTGACGCTCCGGGGATGAGGTCGATTCGATGCTCAATGCCTCGAAGAGGAGGTAGATCCGGAGGTAGCTCATCGAGGAAAACATCTTGAAATTCCTGCAAAGGAGATTGAAACACTAAAGGTAGCTCGTGAGAGGTGTTACTTTTTGGATCTCCATCCTTGCACACAGGGACAAAGTGCATCACACTCGATGGGTTCTCACACACTTCTCTCATCTCACTTTTTGTGGCAAATAGTATGAGGTTTTTCTCTCTAGGCGAAGGGGCGCTCAAGTTTGGCTTGTGGCTCTCACTCACTTTTGGGTGGGTCACTTTTGCACTCTTCTCTACATGATGGGTGGCTTGCTTGTCGGCTCTCACTTGACTGGGAGACATAGGTCGTAGCACATATTCCTTCCCTTTCATCTTGAAGCTATAGTGATTGGTGCGCCCATTGTGGATGACATCACGGTCGAATTGCCATGGCCTACCAAGAAGGAGGTGGCAAACGGTCATTTGTCCACATCACACTCCAAAGTGTCTTCATAGGCACCAATTTTGAAGGAGACTTAGACCGTATGCTCAACTCGTATAGTGCCGAAGTCACTTAGCCATTGAACCTTGTAGGGGTGCGGGTGCTTCCTCTTGACCAATTGAAGCTTGGAGCATAGTTCTTCACTTGCCAAGTTGTGACAACTACCTCCATCGATGATGACCTGGACGGATTGTCCATTGATGTCAGCCTTTGTGTGGAAGATGTGGCATCTTTTGTCTTCTTCTTGTTGATGTTGAAGAGTCAAGACCTTGGAGACAACGAGAGCGGGGCTCAAATCCTCATCACAAAAGACTTGATCATGTTCATCCTCGTTCACGCGCCGGTGCATGGCCACTTGCTCAAGAGCTTCTGTCCCTCGTCACTCATGGAGTCATATGTGCCATCGTCGTTGAGGATCATGGTGCACTTGTTTGTGCATTCGTAGGACTTGTGGCCTCGGCCGCTGCAAGTGAAACACTTGAAGGAGCTTGTCTTGACGGTCTCATCGGTCGGAGTAAGTGAAGAAGCACGTGGCTTGAAGTTGCTTATAGTAGGAGGAAGATGACTTGAACTTGCTGAAGTTTTCTTGTAACTTGACTTGTCGTCGTTGCTTGGAGAAGGCTTGGTTGATGTAGATGTTGGAGTAGTTGTTGAAGCTTGGTTGTTGGAGAAGTCGTAGGTCTTGGATGAGTACTTGGCGTACTTGAAGTCATCTTGCACTTGACGTTCCGCCTTTGTAGCTTGATGCACGAGCTCAATGAGGTTGTAGTAGGGTTGGAAGTCTGCGATCTTCTTGATGGGATGATTGAGTCCATTCGAGAATCATGCCATTGTTTGCTCATCATCTTTTTTGACATTGGCTCGAATCATGGCTATCTCTATTTCCTTGTAGTATTCTTCAACACTCTTTGTTCCTTGCTTGAGGAGTTGTAGCTTCTTGAAGAGATCGTGATTGTAGTAGGTGGGCACAAAACGTGCTTGCATGATATCCTTCATTTGAGCCCAAGTGGTGATTGGAGGTTCACCTCTTGCTTGTCGGCGCTCAAGGACTTGTTCCCACCATATGAGCACATAGTCTTGGAACTCTAGTGATGCCATAGTGATCTTCTTCTCTTCCTCATAGTTGTGCAAACGAAAGATTTTGTCGACCTTCAATGCCCATGAGAGGTACTCTTCGGATCATTGCTTCCATTGAACTTGGGCATTGTGAATTTGAGCTTGCCATAGCGTTGCTCTTCATGTGTTGTTGGCGATTGTGATGATGACGCCATTGACGTGGAGGGTAATCATCCTCATGTTGCTCTTGGCATGGAGGAAGTCCATGATCAAGTTGCTCTTGTTGAACTTGAGGTTGAGGTGGAGCTTGACGAGCTTGTGGAGGGGCTTGAGGAACTTGACGTTGCACATGCGGTTGGTAGTTCCTCTCTTGGATTTCTTCTCGAAGGGCTTCCTCTTGATTGCACCGTTCGCGATGGCTCGACTTGATTCTTGAAGGGCACGTTGCGTCTCAAGAGCTTGCGCTTCACGTAGTTATTGTTGAAGACGTTGAGCCTCGGCGTCTTGTTGCTCTTGGTGTAGACACGCTCGTTCTTCTTCTTGGCGACGAAGACGTTGTCGTTCTTGAGCTTGAGCAAAATCGTCTTGGTTTGAGTGAGGATGAGGGACTTGCTCATCGACTTGCTCTTCTGAATGCTTGATGTGTAGCGGGTTGCGAGATGCATGACGGTGTTTGATGACAGTGTACTTGAGCCGGATAAGGAGTCATCGGAGTGTCGACTTGAGTGGCTCTGTCTTGAGTATGACGATGTAGAAGGAGGCCGGTTCACCAACAAAGCGCGAATCTCGTCCATCCTTGCATCGTTCTCTTGCTTGTGCGTGTCCAGCTTGTTGTCGAAGTAGTCCTTGGTACGTTGCTCGGAGAGTCGCAAGTTGGTGGCGAGGTTGTCGATGCGTTCGTTCATAGGTTGTTGCTCTTGATGCAACGCTCGTTGTGCACCAAAGAGGTGGCTCTTGGTGACGTATGCTGACACGTCGTCGTCTTGCTCGATGAAGAGTGGGTTGGTAGAAGTACTCGGCCTATCCATCATTCCAAGCAAAAATGTGAGTGGTAGAAGCAGAAGAACTTATACCAATGTACCTTGACCGATGTTGATGATGAATCAAGTTCACTCAAATGCGAACAATGAAATAGCACTATTGGTACCAATTCTTGTCGGTTCTCACACCTACACAAGTAAAAGCTTATGGTGGAGCTTGGTTAGGATGGTGGCACAAAATTTGATGCAATTGTAACAATAATGTTGGAAAAGATTCACAAATTTGCAAATGCAACAAGTAGACCAAGCAAGTAGTGGTATATGGAAACACACACGCAAATAGATAAGTGGGATTGTGCAAACCAAAAGTGAGCCAAAATGTGGAATCCACGAAAATGCTCTTGTTGCACAATACTAGAGACGCTGGCACGATTGCACAATAGGCGGATACGGAGCTTGTGCACAACCTACTAGGCAAAAATGCAACGACCTCTATCCCAAGTATGCTATATGTATGGTATTTCGGTGCTATGATCCAAGATGATCGAGTATGACAATCTTAATGTAGTATGATGCTATGGTTCTTGCTTATAAGCGCTTTGCTTATCTTTCCTCTTTGCTTAAAAGCTTGGGTGGCTCTTTCACTTTTGAGCTCTTTTCTCATGCAAAACTTCACGAACCAAGATAGCAGTTGTGTATGCTATGACAACTTTGTGACACACAAGTTGATGCCAAGATATGCACCACTTTTGGTATGGTATGTATGCTATGGAGTATGAACTCTAATGTGCACAAGTCACGTTGCCGGCAATACTCAATGGCTAGTCTCGATGGGTAAGCTACGCAAAAGTAAGGCCATGTGTGGTATCAATGCAATTGCAAGGTATGACAAAGATGTCGTCGAGGTTACCGTCCTTGGAGATGATGAGTAGTGCATGGAGGTGAGCGGTGGTGATGGTGACATTGAACCATACCTATATAGACGAAACACAATAGGACACGGGAACCACAACTCAAAATCTCAAAGACCAAAACGTGTCAAAATCATCATAGGAGGTAGCGGTGAGCGGTGGTGGTGCTTGTGGAAAGCGGTGGTGTTATGCGGAAGTAAGCGTGGGCACCGGGGCAAAATTGAGCGAAAGTATGCGGAAATGGGTGCGAGGAAAGGAGTTGCTGCTGTCAGGGGCTGGATGTTCAGGCCAGCTGCCGGATGTCCGGGACGCCGGATGTTCGGTGGACACGGGGCGGATGTCCGGGCTCCTGGATCGGGGACGAATACGATGAACTCCACGGGAAAAATTGCAACTCCGGGGCAAAATTCGGACGAATTGGTGGATGGAAATCACGGTAGAGATGGGGAAAAGCTAGATCAACTCGATGCAAAGCAGATCCGTGGATCATATCCAACAAAACTTCATCACACCAACAAATCACAAAAAAAATTGGGGCTATTTTTGGTGGGGATTTTTGGATTTAGGATGAAAACAACAAAATCAAGCTAGAAAACAGAGGGTAGGGGCTCCAAAAACCTGATGATGTAAGGTGGAACCCTAGGGGCCGATCTTCCACGTTTGGAGTGGATCCTATGGGGAAACACGAAGAACGCACGGAAGAACACAAGGGAAATGACGGGGAGGAATGAGAGAAACACTCAACCGACAAGGAATCGATCGCACAAGGGCTAGATCACCGAAAGCACAAGGTAACACATGATCCAAAATCAACAAAGCAAGATAGAAGAGTAACCATTCTTCTCCGTGAGGAGGTCTTGATTGTCTTCTCCGGATGGAGGCCTTGAATCCGAATGGATCTTCTCCAAAGACGCACGGTCCCTCACGTGGAGTAGATCCGGTACGGATGAGCAGAGCTCTATTGATGAGGACATGGCTACCGTAGTTACACCCATATCCCCTATTGTTTTACCTCTTGGAACAATTACTAGAGATCGCATAGGCCAATAAAATTATCAGGTACTTTCGTTTCTTGGTAATGTTTCTAGTGTTCATGAGAATATGATGTTGCCTAACTTACATACATTTGTGTTGCTTGCCATTGAAGGGCCTAGCACGGACAAGAAGGATGAACATTGGAGCATCCTCAAACACGGAGATGAAGGTGCATGCCAAGAGAATAGGAACAGAGGTTCAAGTGGAGATTTTCGGACTTTGAAGCTACCATGATGACATACAAGAAGATGGACGGAATATACAAGATGGCATTTCATATATTTCGCCTTTCATAAATTTCGTCCATGGCTTATTATTGGTGTTGCGCCACCTTATTTTGGGCCAGGCCAATGTAATCTATTTTTAGAGTCCATATTGTAGGGGAAATGACTTAGGAGGTGTTTTTAGTCCCACCTTGCCTAGGGTGGACGAAATCCCCTCTCTTTTCCCTATAAATATAGCCTTAAGGCATCGTTTAGACTTGGGTTTTATTTAGTTAAAAGTTAGCCATCGCTGCAACTTCGTGTACTTCGTTTGTGTCCAACGACCAGACCAAGACGGCTTATGAAACCCCACTTTTATCAATACTTCATCCGTACTCACAATATTCAGATTGCTTAATCATATTATTGCTTGTTCTTCGATTGCTTGCAGGAATAGACCTTCGTGGTTAGGTTGATCGTGCTCCAGCGTGGTCAATAACCTCTCGGAGTTGGTTTATTGATTGCTAAGGCGCAACGTCGTGCATGTTTGTAGTCGGATCGTCAAAGTTATCTCCACCAAATCAATAGTTATCATCTCATCGAAAGATCGGGACCCTCGCCTCTATCAAGTGGTATCAGTTTTCAGGTTGCTCGGTGAGATTTTACAGTTTTTTGTAGTTTAGATCGAGTTTGTTCTTCTTACCTATAGTCTACAAAAAAGCCACAAAAAAGTTAGATTAGTTCATCATATCCAAGACAGTCTCAGCCTTTCGCTATTATCACTTAGTTTTGCATTGTCGAATTCTCGGTTGCATTGTGTGTCGTGTTGCTGGG
Source organism: Triticum dicoccoides (assembly GCF_002162155.2). Lineage (NCBI taxonomy): Eukaryota > Viridiplantae > Streptophyta > Magnoliopsida > Poales > Poaceae > Triticum > Triticum dicoccoides. The sequence continues at coordinate 350,084,726 of NC_041391.1, forward strand.
TTTTAGTGTCTAGTCTTTTAGAGTTTTGAGTTCTAGTCACGTTTTATTCACGTCATGTCTGCTCACACCATCATTGCTTTCGTTGACATCTTCCGCTGCCACTATTTTTCTTTGCCGCCGCTGTCACCGTCACCACCATCTGTCTGCCATTGTCATTCATCGTCATTGTTTTCATACATTGATTCTACAACACCACCGCCACCGCCACCATCCATTAGTTGTCCCGCTGTCATATTCAACTTTGCATGCGTCAAGTAGAAGAAGAAAAAATAAATAAGAGAAAAGAGTTGGGTTCATTCCGTTTGAAAGATTTTGCTGAGAAAAGGAGAGAGAGATCCGTGCAAAGAGGTAACATCGGGACTTGTTCTCCACGAACGTGGCGCTGGTTGTTGCTGAGAAGGTAGGAAGAAAGATAATAAAAAAACAAGGAGCAGATCGGTTGGGTTTTGGGTTGTCAACCCCACGTAGTTCATTTTCCTTCGGAAGGAGAAGAAAGAGTTGACAGAAATATGCACGTCCTTTAAAGGATTTTTCACGTTTGGAAGTTTGCCGATCCGTTTTACCTTGGACTTGATCCTTTTCGTGGTAAACAAGGAGAGAAGAAGAGTACTTTGGAAGGAAATTACAGCGACAAAAAACAAAAGGGGCAAGTCTGATCCGCAAAAAGGGGGGGGGGGGCTGATTCCGTTGAGATTTCTAAGGAAAATAAATAGGGCGTGCATTTTTTTAAAAGAGGATTTAAAAGGAAAGAAACGAGGAAAAGGTGACGTGGTGTGCTTTATTTGGAAGGTTTGGACTGGCGCATAAGAAAAGAGCAGAAAAAGGGCAAGTTTGGTGCGGCCAAAGGAAAAGGAAGATTGAGTTTGGAAGGCATTAAATCTGATTGCTTCGGTTTCCCAGAAATCCGCATGTTATTCGCCACAAAAGGAAACTAGTCTGTTGGAAAGTTTGACGGACGAAAAAAAAGAGTCTGATTGAAGGGAAGAGATAATGTGGCTTGATTTTCGGGAAGACATCTCATTTTGTTGGAAAGTTTTGATGCTTCTTTAATTCGGATTCGCAGGCAACTTGGATCAGCCGAATTTAAAAAAGGAAGGTAAAAGATTTGGTCCGGTTCTTTAAGGAAAAATAAATAGCAAGGTGCAAGATTTCGCTTGGCAATTTCACGTTGCAAGGCTGGTCCGACTAAAAAAAAGAGGAAAGAAATCAGGGAAGAAAGGAAAGGGTCCATGTGCTATTGATTTGTTTTGGCAGTTCTACTCCACGTCAGATCCTTGGAATCTGTTTTCTTTAGCACAAAGATGCTTTCGGTCTGACAATTTTGGTAAGGTTTGTTGGTGGAGGAATCCTAGTTCGCACGTTTGACTCAGAAAAAAAAAGTAGTTTCCTTTCGAGAGAAGTGGAGTTCGCAGCCAAGAAAAAGAAGTAAAAAAAACTTGGGTTGTGCATGCGCACTTGACATGCAAACAGAGAGCAGCCACGTGCCAAATATTTGGAGAGCTCATACATACCAGTAGTAGTGCTAGTGTGGCAAGTTAATTTGGTACAGTTGGCAGAAAAGAAAGGATTATCCTGTGGTGGAAGAGAAGAGACATACTAGTGCTAGTACTACTTACGAGTTGCAGCATCGCTCATAATTTTTCGTACAACTTGTACTTGTTGTCACCGTCATAATTTTTCATACAACTTGTACTTGTTGTCACAGTCTGTGAATTTCGCTTCTGTCTTAGGCTTGCGTCTCTAGCACGATCTAGCCTAGAACCAGCACTCGACCACTTTGAGCGAATTTTCAGCTTGCATTAATTAACGTGGTTGTAGTATTTTTTTTCACACATATAAAGCCAACCCAGCTCCGCATATTTCTACACCGTGCATACATACGTTCACCTGGCCATCGCTTCACCCAACTTTTGGAGATATTCGACACCGTTGGTTATCGGTCACCACCTGCTCCATGGTAAGAACTTGTAAAACTTTGATTTGCTATACTGTGAGCGTTTTACCACCACTACGCGTAGTTTATAGGAACATTATTTTCGGATTTTGTTTCTTGTTTCTACTAATCATGACAGGATCTAGAGTCAATTCATGGGCTTTGTCGATCGCGGGAGACGTGCCACCACCTATGCAAATACCACAACCGTCACGAGAGGTGCACAAACATCCAAATGCACATGATCAGGTTAATGTTTCTATACCACCATTTAATGGTCGTTTTAGACCTGCTTTATATATTGAATGGAAGTTCGACATAAATAATATATTTGCTTCCCATAATTTTGATGAACATAAAAAAGTTACGGTTGTGGTTGGTTCTTTCACTGGTTATGCTTTAGTTTGGTGGAGTGAATATTGTCGGTTACACCCTAATGATATACCTTCTACTTGGGATGATTTGAAACTTGCCATGGGATATCAATTCGTTCCCGCTTATTATACTCGTTGATAGAGGCAAAGGTGTCCCGTCTTTCGATGAGATGATGGATTTCGCTTTGGTGGTAGTCGATTATGACGATCCGACTACGAACGTGCAAGGACGTCGCGCCTTAGCAATCGCTAAACCAACTCCGAGAGGTTATTGACCACGCCGGAGCACGATCAACCTGACCACGAGGGTCTGTTTATTGCGAGCAAACGAACAACAAGCCAGAAACTGAGATTGCAATCTGGATATTGCGAATATAAGATGAAAGCTTTATTGATCAAGGTGGGGTTCTGTGACGCCTTTGTCTGGTCGTTGAACACAAACGAAGTACGCAAAGTTGCAGCTATGGCGAACTTTAATCTAAACAAAACCCAAAGTCTAAACGGTGCCCTAAGGGCTGTATATATGGAGGAAGAGGGGGGAATTTCGTGGCCCTTGGTGAAGGGGTCCGAAATCAACCCCATCTCTTGTTTCCCCACACATACGGACTCTAAAAATAGCCTATACTTATGTATTTCGAAATTACAAGGGCCTGGCCCAATAATAAGGTGACGCAGCACCTAGAATAGCCTCGGGACGAAATTTATGAAGTGGCATCTTGTATATTTCGTCCAAGGCTTCATGCACCTATTATGTTGGCTTCAAAGTCCTGAAATCATCACTTGTAACTCCGTTCTTGTTCCCCTTGCGCATGGCATCATCTCCATGCTTGTTCTTGCTCCAATGTTCATCCTTCTCCAAGCTAGGCCCTTCATTTGTAAGCAAAACAAATGTATCCAATTTAGGCAGCATCATATTCTCATGAACATTAGAATCATTATCAAGAAATGAAAGTACCTGATAATTTAATTGGTGTGCGCGAGCTCTAGTAATTGGTCCCGTATATGTAGCAGTATGGGCTGTGGGTGTAACAATGGTATTGATGTCCTCATCACTCGTGGCATGATTAAAAAGTTGCAACATTTAAAACAAGGTAGTGACACCCTAACGAAATATTATGATGCTTTACAAACTACCTTGTTGCATTCCTCTTTAGAAGAAAGTGAAAAAGATTTTATGGATAGATTTTGGGGAGGATTAAACCGTGATATTCAGGAGATACTAATTCATGAAGAGTCTTATCCTATTGACCGTTTGTTTCTTCTTGCTTGCAAAGCTGAACAGGAAATAAAACGACGTGTTGCCCACAAGGAGAACAAGCGCAAGGAGCACATTGCAAGATATGATACGGTTGTTCCTTCCACTGCTAGGCGTACTATGACAACCACATCCATTTGTGTGAGGACTACATCACCTCCACCATGTGACACATCACCTTTGCGAGTGCCTATATCATCTGAGTCGATCGTAATAGGTAATTACAAAGGTACCGATCTTCCACCTCCACATGAGTATGATGCTTGCCTTGTCAATTTAAATGCACCATGCAATGAGCTACCCACTACTTTGATCACACCAGTTATTTTAGAGGACTATGTTGATGATTTGACTTTGCCATGTGATCAAACAATTTTGAGTGAACCCATTGAATTAACTATTGATGCAAAAGAAACATGTGAATTAGGGAATAAATCATATTTGGATCAAATATGTTTGAAAATAATTGTGCCAATGTTTAGTCATTTTGATATGACCTCTAATCTTGGTGATGGTTCATCCATGTTGGGATGGTTTAATGATAAGCATTGTCAATCTTTTGATATGAATAAGAGCTTCACTTATATGTGCAAACTAAGTTGCAATATTTTCATGCCTTTTGACTTCTTGTGATGATATATTGGCTTTATATTTCACGACTTGTGAAGGGTGCTCTTGTATAATCATGTCACATGTGCCCCCACTGAGATTAGTAAAAATGGATGACATATACATATAGAACGTGTACACCTTGTCTCTTGTGTGCCACATTTCAGACTAAGCAACGCCGAGGACGGCTTTGTTTTCAAGAAGGGGAGGATGATGAGGACATGGCTACCGTAGTTACACCCATATCCCCTATTGTTTTACCTCTTGGAACAATTGCTAGAGATCGCATAGGCCAACTAAATTATCAGGTACTTTCGTTTCTTGGTAATGTTTCTAGTGCTCATGAGAATATGATGCTGCCTAACTTAGATACATATGTGTTGCTTGCCATTGACGGGCCTAGCACGGACAAGAAGGATGAACATTGGAGCATCCTCAAACACGGAGATGAAGGTGCATGCCAAGAGAATAGGAACAGAGGTTCAAGTGGGGATTTTCGGACTTTGAAGCCACCATGATGACATACAAGAAGATGGACGAAATATACAAGATGGCCTTTCATAAATTTCGCCTTTCATAAATTTCGTCCATGGCTTATTATTGGTGTTGCGCCACCTTATTTTGGTCCAGGCCCATGTAATCTATTTTTAGAGTCCGTATTGTAGGGGAAATGACTTAGGAGGTGTTTTTAGTCCCACCTTGCCTAGGGTGGACGAAATCCCCTCTCTTTTCCCTATAAATATAGCCCTTAAGGCATCGTTTAGACTTGGGTTTTATTTAGTTAAAAGTTAGCCATCGCTGCAACTTCGTGTACTTCATTTGTGTCCAACGACCAAACCAAGACGGCTTATGAAACCCCACTTTTATCAATACTTCATCCATACTCGCAATATTCAGATTGCTTAATCATATTCTTGCTTGTTCTTCGATTTCTTGCAGGAATAGACCTTCGTGGTTAGGTTGATCGTGCTCCAGCGTGGTCAATAACCTCTCGAAGTTAGTTTATCGATTGCTAAGGCGCAACGTCGTGCATGTTTGTAGTCGGATCGTCAAAGTTGTCTCCACCAAATCAATAGTTATCATCTCATCAAAAGATCGGGACCCTCGCCTCTATCATCTATCTCTAAATGAGCTATCACAATGCTAACCCTAAAACGTAGGTGGGGATGGAGTATATAGTCTAGGGGTGAAGAGGGATACATGGGCCTTGGCCCTTACACTATTCGCAGACAGGGAGGGCCGGATGCCCGGGCGTCGGGCCGGATGTCCGGTGGCTCGCGAGGAGCCGGATGTCCGGGAAGAAGTGCCGGATGTCCGGGCTGGTGCAGCTGGCCGTTCTGTTCTCTAGAAGTGCGACGCCGGCTGTCCGCTCGGAGGGGCCGGACGTCCGCAGCTTCGGGAGGCGCCGGATGTCCAGGGTGCAGGCCGGATGTCCTGGCTAACGGGGAAACCTTCTGTGCTCCCTGGATG
>NC_041391.1:350090660-350244574 GCF_002162155.2 Triticum dicoccoides
GGATATCCGGTCCCTGTAGCTTCTTCTGCAAAGGGCTGGCCGTGTAGATCTCCAGGGGCCGGATGTCCAGGGTCCTGGCCGGATGTCCGGTGCCTGGTGGCTATTCTTGCCTTCTTCCATTGGTTCTCTTCTTCCGTGGACTTGGGGCCTTGACCATCTTCATGCGCATCGTCGGGAGAATCCCCTTGGTACCTAATCATGCACAACATTCCTGATTTAGGCAGTAACCATGTCTCGAGAGGATCATTTGAGATATCTCTAAGGAGAGAAGTCACCTTGATGTAGGGCGGAACCCTAGGGGCCGATCTTTCACGTTTGGAGAGGATCCTACGGGGGAAACACGAAGAACGCGCGGAAGAACATGAGGAAATCACGGGGAGAAACAAGAGAATCACTCAACCGACAAGTATCGATCACACAAGGGCTAGATCACCGAACACATAAGATAGCACAAGATTCGAAATCAACAAAGGAAAGATACAAAGGTAGCCGTTCTTCTCCGTGAGGAGGTCTTGATGGTCTTCCCTTGAAGGGGTCTTGAATCCTCTTGGGGGATCTTCTCCGAAGAGGTCATGAGCTCCAAGGAGAAGTAACCAAGTGGATGAGCAAGGATCTCACACAAACTATGAGCTAAACCAATGCTAACCCTCAAAATGGGGAGGAGGAGGTCTATTTATAGTGCTAAGCCACGAAGGGATAAGTGAGGGACGAAGGGGTACACGGGCTTCGGCCCATGTCACGCACGCAGGCGGGGTCCGGATGATCCGGATGGTGGCCCGATGATCCGGGTGTCGGGGGTACGGATGATCCGGGTGACCATCCGGATGATCCGGCTTTGTCGAGCAGCTTCGGGTGTCTTTGGGCACGTTAGCCGGATCGTCCGGGTGGTCGTCCGGATCGTCCGGGCTCGGTTCCGGATCAGCCGGTTGGGTGTCCGGATGATCCGGGCAAGTCCTGTCTTGCTCCATTCTTATTCTTCCTTCTCCTCTTCCATGATTGGCCTTGATCCTTGGATTCTCCATGGTCATCTTGGTTGTACCTGAGTGTATGCAAGGTCCATGCATGAGGTAGTAGCCATGTCTCACATGCGGAAAGTGACGGTTCGAAGAGGAGTGAATTCACCTTGTGTCCAATGCCGTATGTTCGAGGTCTCGTCATATGTCATCTTGGGGCTTGGAGAGTAGTCGGAGTGTACATGGGGATGAACGTGGGATGCTCCGCATCACACCTCGGTCTCGAGAGCTCTAGCTCGTGCTCTAGTCATGGGTCCTCTTGGTGCTTGGTGAGACGATGGAAGGTCCATGGGGATGACCAAAGGATGCTCCACATCACCTCTCCCACCTCCTAGCTAGGGTTAGCAAAGGATTAGCTCATTTGAGATAGATCTTTGCTCATCCATACGGATCTCCTCCTCGTGAGAGACCACGGCCTCTTCGGAGAAGATCCACCATGGATTTAAGACCCCTTTACGGGAAGATCCCTCGTGGATTCAAGACCTCCTCTCGGAGATGAGCTACCGCCACTTGTATCGTCCTTTGTTGGATTTGGACCGTCTATCTCTTTGTGTTCCTTGGATCTAGCACATGTGTGATCATATTCGTGTTGGTTGAGTGTTTCTCTCGTTTCCCCCCCATGATTTCCCTTGTGTTCTTCCGCGCGTTCTTCGTGTTCCTCGTAGGGATCCTCTCCAAACATGGAAGATCGGCCCCTCGGGTACCATCCTACATCATCTTGGTATCATGAGCCACGTTGATCACGTCGTTGGAGCCCCTACCCCTCTTTTTCTAGCTTGATTTTGTTGATTTCGTCCTAAATTCGAAAATCCCCACCAAAAATAGACCCCAATTTTTTTTGTGATTTGTTGGTTTGAGGAAGTTTCGTTGATTTTGATCCATGGATTTGCTTGGTTTCGAGTGGATCTACCATCTCCCCGAGTTTCCCCATCTTTCCTCCATGAAATCTCCTCAATTTTGACCCCGAAATCTCCTTTTTCTGCTCAAAATTGTGCCCCGAATCTCGGATTTCGCGTTGACCCCGACCCACCGGACGACCGGCGTTTTACGGACGTCCGGAGCCCTAGGAATGACAGGAAGTCCGTCTTTCCCGGACGACCGGAACCCCTAACCCAAACCGAATTTATGGATTTCCGACCCGACCGGACATCCGGCCACCGGACATCCGTCCATTTATGGACGTCCGTAACCTGTAGTCTCAGACTTCGGCTGATTTTTGTTTTGTCCATAACTAATTCATCCGAACTCCGATTTTAACGTTCTTTAGCTCGTTTTGAAGCTAATGACATCCCCTATCCCACAAAAATACTACCAAAACCATTTGACTCCATCAAATTTTCAAAAATTTGGCAAGTTTGCCTAGGCCCTCCACCACATCATCCGCTACACCACCACCGACTTCCGCAACCTAACCTATTTTGTTCCCCATACCATTAGTGGTTGCTTGAGTAGTGAATCGAGTCTCCTAAGGTGTTTCGGCTACTTAGGGATGGTTGCTCCTTCCTCAACCACTACCACCACTTCCGCATAACCTTGCCCACCATACACTTCCACCCCCAACTTAACCCAATTTTGTTTGAGCTTGTTTGAGTTGTGGCTTGTGTCTCCTAAGGTGTTTCGGCTACTTAGGGACGGCAACTTCAACTTTGACACGTGTATAGCCATCATTCCACTTTCGCATTGCCAAGTGCAAACCACCACCGATTTCCGCTACGACCATTTGACATTTGTCATTTGAGATTTTGAGTTTGCGGTTTTTCCATGTCCTAAGGTGTTTCGGCTACTTAGGGACGAGTCTCCATCAAGAACACCGCCACTCATCATCGCAAAGGACGGTAACCTCGATGACACCAATGTATATTCCTCTTGCCATTGCATTGTTAACCCCTAGCGCATTTTGCGTTACTTGCCTTTCGAGACTAGCCATTTGAGTATTGCCGGCAACGTTACTTGTGCACATTAGTGATCATACTTCCCATAGCATACATACAATATCCTCCTGGTGCATATATTAGTATCACATCTTGTGTCACAAGTTTGTTCCCGCATATACACAATTGCTATCTTGGTTTGTGCATTGTGCAAAAAGTGGCCATACAAAAAAAAGAATAAGCTTTTAAGCAAAGAAAAAGAGAGAGCAAAGAGCTTGTAAGAAAGTGCCATAGCATCATACCACATTGCATAAGATTGTCATATCCGATCATCTTGGATCATCTTGAGAGAAACACCGGGAACCATACATACATAACATACTTGGGATACAAAGTTTATCCATTTTGCATCTTATAGGTTGTGCACAAGGCGTATCCGCCTATTGAGCAATCGTGCTAGCGTCTCTCTTGAGTTGTGCAACACGAGCGTTTTCTGTGGATTCCACATTTTGTGCTCATTCCTTGGTTGCACGACCCCATTTATCTATCCGTGTGTGCGCTTCCGTGTGCCATCCATATTGCTATTGGTCTACTTGTTTCGCTTGCGAATTTGTGAATCTCTTTCAACATTATTGATTCTTGCTAACATTTTGCATCAAATTTTTTGTGCCACTATCCTCACCGAGCTCCACCATAAGCTTTACTTGTGTAGGTGTGATAACCGACAAGAATTGGTACCAATTGTGCTATTTCCATGTTACACATTTAAGTGATCATTGATCCATCTTCAACATTGGTCAAGGTACATTTGGTATAGTTCTTCTCTTTCTCCCACTCATATTTGCTCGAGTCTTGTGATGGATAGGCAAGGCATTTCCTCTCCGGTCTTCGACAACCACGACGGCGTGAACAACTACATCACCAAAGCGTCCATCTTCGATCTACAATGACAAATGCAAGGCGCACAATCAAGATTGCGAGAGCGCATCGAGAACATCTCCATCGACATTCATCACTCTGAAGCAAGGAAAAGGGACTACATCGACAAGAAGCTTTCCACACATAAAGAGGAGCAAGATGTAAGGATGGAGGAGATTAGATCCTTGATCAAGGCTTCTTCCCCTTCGTCATCTTCAAGGTGGCGACATTCACGCCACAAGTCTTCGGAGCGCGAAAAAAAGAAGATGCAAGTGCAAATCATCCTCGTCCACATCTACATGGCGAGCACCGTCACGTTCGTGATCCACATCGTCATGAAGGGAAAGTCACCTCCAAGCAACATGTGCACGACGACGACGAACGATATCTACTATGAGCTCAAGCACGGCAACGACATCATCATCATGGAGATGCTCCACAAGCGCAAATGCAAAAGTCCCAACAAGCCCTACTTCACGCCAAGTCCAAGCTTCGTGAGCAAAAGAGAAGACTGTGAGACGACCACAACCAAGATGGAGATACGGCTACATCAACCACTTCGGCATCTTCGCCAAGTGTTCTCAAGGCATCTTCTCCTTTGGACGTACGGCATCTTCGCCTACATCCCACAAGTATGCCTACAACGACTTTATCAAGTCCAAGGCGACCACCTTTAAGAGAGGGTGACACTTCCGTCTTCGGAAGCCCCTCAAGGAAGATGGCCGAGGATGGGAAATTGCCTTCGTCATGGAGACGAGCTACGAGGTGCCACATCATATGGGCCTCTAACACCAAGATGGTGACAAGAAGGTCGAGCAAGGGCCATCCCCTTCGACCATGGCGATGAGCGCGAACCTCTTCAACAACATGAAGACGGCGCCCACATTGGACTCCTACTCCGAGTCAAGCTACGCGATGGCGCATGGAGACATTTGCACCTACACCTCTCCGACACCCACATATGTTGAGATGCCCACATGAGTGACTCCACCATATGTGACATTGAGAGCATTTCCTATGAGAGGATGAGTGTGACCACCACTAGCCCCATACGTGAGAGCATGCCACACATCCTATGTGAGGTTGAGCACCATTTGAGTTACTCCACCAACCATATGAGTGAGAGCATCTTTGAAGGAGTGAGTGAGCCACAACACTTAGAGAGTGAGGTAGTTGAGAGGGCACTTGAGGCCACTATGATTTCTAACAACTTAACCTCTACTCCGAGTGTGTTTTCTTTGGTGCTAGGTCTCCTACATGACGACATACCTATCCTCGACGATTCCATCCCTCCAATGGGAAAACCGATGGCCATGGTGGACGATGATGCACCCCCACGTGGTCCCATCAAGATGAAGATGACAATGAGTGGATCTTCAACACCTCACCTACAACACATGAGCAATGCTCCAAAGGTAACATAGGTGATGGTGCTTCTCTTGTCCCACTAGCGGACTATCTTACCAATGATTACTTGCATGATGTTGACCCACCTATTCCCATGCTTCATGCTAGTGAGACTACTTCATGCCTTGACTTACGTATTTATGATGAATATTGTGATGAGCATGTTGAGTTTCCTAGTTGTGATTCTATGCTTCATAGGACATCATGTGAAAATTCTATTGGTCACTTCATGTTTGACAGTCCATTGAACTTGTCATATGCTATGAGTGAGATCTCCCATATTGCCTCATTTCAATCTCAACATAGTAACTATGCATGCCCCATTAAAATAAATCCCATTTGCACATGTGGCATAGATGACGAGATGATGGTCATAGGATTTTGCTTCTCTTGTGATGATATTGCCATGCTTCCTTTACATGATTTGCGCAATTCATCCACTATGTCATGCTATGATCACATTGTTCCAAATATGCCTTGTTTTGGATGTTGTCAATATTCTCCACGTGATGTTTCTACTCTTGCTCATGAGGAGATCTGATGTAGGGCGGAACCCTAGGGGGCCGATCTTTCACGTTTGGAGTGGATCCTACGGGGGGACACGAGGAACGCGGGGAAAACACAAGGGAAAACACGGGGAGAAACGAGAGAATCACTCAACCGACAAGTAATCGATCACACAAGGGCTAGATCACCGAAAGCATAAGGTAACACATGATCCAAAATCAACAAAGGAAGGATACTAGGGTAGCCATTCTTCTCCATGAGAAGGTCTTGATTGTCTTCTCTGGATGGAGGCCTTGAATCCGAATGGATCTTCTCCGAGGAGGCACGGTCCCTCACGTGGAGTAGATCCGATACGGATGAGCTATGCTCTATCTCAAGATGAGCTATCACAATGCTAACCCTAAACGTAGGTAGGATAAGAGTATATATAGTTTACGGGGCAAAAGGGTACACGGGCCTCGGCCCAAGTGGTTGCGCGCAGGCAGGGCCGAAAGTTCCGGGCGGGGCTGGAAGTTCCGGGCGCCGGAGGGTCCGGGCAGGGTCCGTCCTAACCAGAGAGTTGGCGCGGGTGGAGCTGGGCTGGCATCCGGGGGCCAGAAGGTCCGGGCGGGCCGGAGGCTCCGGGGGCCAGAAGGTCCGGGCCGGGTTCCGGGCAGGTTCCGGGCTAACTAGAGAGTTGGCACGCCCGGGCTGGTCGATGTCGCCGGAGGCCGGATGCTCTGGGTAGGGTGGACGTTCCGGGGGCCGGAAGTTCCGAGCAATGGCCGGAGGTTCCGAGCTGTCCAAAGAGTTGACGCCTGTTGTTTCTTCTGCAGCTCCTGGCTCCGTGGCTTGAGCGTTGTACCTGATCACGCATAGCGTCTCGGACTTAAGTTGTAGCCATGTCTCACTAGAAGAAAAGGGGAACTCAAGTAGGAGTGATGTCACCTTGGATTGAATAGCACGAGCTCTTGCTCTTGTCATGGGTCCACTTGGAGCTTGGATAGTCTATGGAAGGTCCATGGGGATGACCGCAGGATGCTTTGCATCATCCCCCCCCCCTTGGGAAAGATCCGACCTCGGATCGAAATCTTCATTGCCATGGTACGGGGAGAGATCGAAGACGTTGAAGATGTCACGCACATTGTACTTGTCGCATGGGAGGTCGATCTTGTAAGCGTTGTTGTTGTAGCGTGCTAGCACCTTGAAGGGTCCGTCGGCTTGAGGGAGAAGCTTGGACTTGCGTTCGTTGGGGAAGCGGTCGTTGCGAAGGTGTAGCCACACGAGATCGCCAATGGTTAAGATCATGGGTTGCTTGTTGACGTTGAGCTTGGTCGCTAGTCGTTGTACTTGGCGCTCTGGTGTGCCTTGTATCCTCATGCACCTTCTTGATGTAGCTTGCCCATGCACTCGCATTCATGTTGGTGCACTCTTGTAGAGGAACAGGTAGAATGTCCAATGGTGACAACGGGTTGAAGCCGTAGACGACCTCGAAAGGGGACTTGCCGGTAGTCGAATGTCTTGCACAGTTGTAGGCGTACTCGGCGATGGGTAGATATGTTTCCCACTCCTTGATGTTCTTCTTGATCAACACGCGAAGTAGAGTGGAGAGAGTCCGGTTCGTCACCTCCGTTTGCCGTCGGTTTGAGGATGGTATGCGGATGAGAACACGAGCTTGATTCCGAGCTTGGCGCATAGGGTCTTCCAAAAGTAACTCAAGAACTTGACGTCACGATCGGAGACAATTGTCTTTGGTACTCCATGGAGTCACAAGATTTCCCTACAAAAGAGATTTGCAATGTGTGAAGCATCGTCTATCTTGTTGCAAGGAATGAAATGTGCCATCTTAGAAAATCGGTCCCCAACAACAAACATGGAATCCTTTCCATTTTGAGTTCTAGGCAAACCAAGTAAAAAATCCATGCTAATGTCTTCCCAAGGTTGATAAGGAATAGGAAGAGGCATGTAAAGACCATGAGATTGAGCTTTAGACTTAGCTTTGCGACATGTTGAGCATCGGGTGGTGAAGCATGAGACGTCTCGAAACATCTTGGGCCAAAAGTAGTTCTTGGAGAGTGTGGAGAATGTCTTATCTCATCCAAAATGTTCCATGAGTCCGCCTCCGTGAGCCTCTTGCAAAAGTAGCAAACGAAGAGAAGACTCGGAAATGCATAGTTTGTTAGCTTTCATAAGATAAGCATCCTTGATATAATATTGTTCCCAAGAAGTATGCGTCAAACACTTAGCATAGGGGATAGCAAAAGATGGATCATTAGCATACAAGTCTTCTATGTGCTCAAAGCCAATAACATTCAACTCAAGTTTAGTGACAAGCGTGCATATGCGTGAAAGTGCATCGGCAACTACATTTTCCTTACCCTTAATGTACTTGATCACATAGGGGAAAGATTCGATAAATTCACTCCATTTGGCATGACGCTTCTTCAACTTGGTTTGGCCTTTTAAGTACTTTAGTGTTTCATGATCAGTATGTATGACAAACTTATGGGGACTAAGATAATGTTCCCAAACATGTAGCACACGCACTAAAGCATACTATTCTTTGTCATATATGGGATAGTTAAGTTGAGCACCGGAGAGTTTTTCACTAAAATATGCAATGGCTCGTTTTTCTTGCATCAAAACTCCGCCAATTCTGGTACCACTTGCATCACAATGAACCTCAAAAGTTTTCTCAAAATTGGGCAAAGCAAGAATCGGAGCGTGAGTAAACAAAGACTTGAGCTCATCAAAAAGTGGTGGATTGCAAATATCCCCAAACAAAAGGAGCATTCTTCTTACTCAAGGCATGCAAAGGAGCGGCAATAGTGCTAAAATCTTTCACAAAGCAACGAAAAAACCGCGCAAGACCAAGAAAACTATGCACTTGTTGCAAATTGGTGGGTTGGGGCCAAGTTTTAATTGCTTCAATTTTATATTCATCAACATGGACTGATAGGGGCAAAGGTGTCCCGATGTTCGGTTGAGATAGTAATCATTTTCTGTGGGAGTCGACTTTGACGATCCGACTACGAACGTGCGAAGACATCGCGCCTTAGCAATCACTAAACCAACTTCCGAGGGGTTATTGACCATGCCAGAGCACGATCAACCTGACCACGAGTGATAGAGGGAAAGGTGTCCCGTCTTTCTATGAGATGATGGATATCGCTTTGGTGGAAGTCAACTTTGACGATCCGACTACGAACGTGCGAGGACGTCGCGCCTTAACAATCGCTAAACCAACTCCGAGAGGTTATTGACCACGCCGGAGCACGATCAACATGACCACGAGGTTCTGTTTCCTGCGACCAAACGAAGAACAAGGAAGAAACTGAGATTGCAATCTGGATATTGCAAATATAAGATGAAAGCTTTATTGATCAAGGTGGGTTCTGTGAGGCCTTTGTCTGGTCGTTGAACACAAACGAAGTACGCGAAGTTGCAGCTATAGCGAACTTTAATCTAAACAAAACCCAAAGTCTAAACGGTGCCCTAAGGGCTGTATATATGGAGGAAGATTGGGGAATTTCGTGGCCCTTGGTGGAGGGGTCCGAAATCAACCCTATCTCTTGTTTCCCCACACACACGGACTCTAAAAATAGCCTATACTTATGTATTTCGAAATTACATTGGTCTGGCCCAATAATAAGGTGACGCAACACCTAGAATAGCCTCGGGACGAAATTTATGAAGTGGCATCTTGTATATTTCGTCCAAGGCTTCATGCACCCATTATGGTGGCTTCAAAGTCTTGAAATCATCACTTGTAACTCCGTTCTTGTTCATGCTCCAATGTCCATCCTTCTCCAAGCTAGGCCCTTCATTTGTAAGCAAAACAAATGTATCCAATTTAGGAAGCATCATATTCTCATGAATATTAGAATCATTACCAAGAAACGAAAGTACCTGATAATTTAATTGGCATGCGCGAGCTCTAGTAATTGGTCCAGTATATGTAGCAGTAGGGGTTGTGGGTGTAATAATGGTATTGATGTCCTCATCATCCTCCCCTTCTTGAAATGAAGTCATCCTCGACGGAAGCTCATCTTCCTCACCCAAATAAGGCTTCAAATCTGCAATGTTACAAGTGGGATTAACCCCAAAATCTGCAGGCTGCTCAAGTTTATATGCATTATCATTTATTTTCTCTAACACCTTAAAAGGTCCGTCAGCACGTGGCATTAGCTTTGATTTGCGCAAATCAGGAAATCTATCCTTACGCAAATGTAACCAAACAAGATCGCCAGGTGCAAACACAACACATTTTCTACCCTTATCTCCAGCAAGTTTATATTTAGCATTCATGCGCTCAATGTTTTCCTTAGTTAACTCATGCATTTTTAAAATCAATTCAGCACGTTGTTTAGCATCAACATTAACCTTCTCCGAAGATGGAAGAGGCAACAAATCAATAGGTGCACGAGGTAGGAAACCATACACAATTTCAAAAGAGCAAATCTTAGTAGTAGAATGCAATGAACGATTATAAGCAAATTCAATATGAGGCAAGATGATGTAGGGTGGAACCCTATGGGGAGATCTTTCACGAATTGGAGGGGGAATCCCCAAGAACAAGATGAACAAAAGAGGGAAAACAAGAGGAACACTCAAGAACAAGTCAAATCACACATCCACTAGACAATCAAACACACAAGATCCACAAGGTACATGAACAATCAAAGGGAAATAAGATACATGGTAGAGTTCATCCCAAATCCTATGAAGGAGATGAGGGCTTGATGATCTAGATAGATCCTTCCCTCAAGGGGGTCTTCATCCACTAGGGATCTTCTCCAATGGAGGCCTTGAACTCCAATGGAGTGTCTCTCTCTCAAGAGAAATCCCACAAGGGGAGGTACATGAGCTAAGCTCTAGTGTTTTGATCTAATCTTAGCTTAGTCTAAATGGAGGAGATGAAGGAGTATACATAGTCCTAGGCAAAGAGAGGGATAAGTGGGGGCGAAATGGTAAAACATGGGCAAAGCCCACAGCATCACACAGGGGGGCCGTGTGCACAGGGTAAGTGGAGCCCGTGCGCATGGGGTATCTAGGGACCAGACGCAAGGGCCCATGCGCACGGGGTCCGTGAGGCCGTGGACATAGGGGTCCCATGGGCACGGTACACGCCCGTGCGCACGGGGTCTTCAGGACCGCCAGCCTGGGAGGCCCGTGGGCACGGGGTTGGAGGGGCCCGTGCGCACGGGGTCGCCTAGGAGTTGTTGCCTTCTTCTTGGCGCTTCCTTCTCCGCTTCCAGGCTTCCGTCTTGGATGGTGTAGTTGTTCTCTTGCGCGTCATCATATATGGGACCTAGCTCCAAATGAGAAGACACAATAGAGGTAGAGGTTAAGTTGTTAGAAACTGAAATGGCCTCATATGCCTCAACAACTATCTCACTCTCTCTATGTGGCGCCGGCTCACTCACTCCCTCAAGGTAGGTGCACTCTATGTCGCATATGGTGGAGGCACTCAAATCACTCAAGTGGTGGTGGTGGTGGCTCTCCTCACATGGGAATTGGGGCGGCTCATCATATATGGGGCTAGTGGTGAAGTCACTCTCACTCTCAATATGGTGGCAAAAGTCACTCAACTCATCATACGTCGCCGTGGTCGAAGGGAGAATCCCATGCTCAACCATCTCGTAGTCGTCGTCGTCGTGGATGAAGGCCGAAGATGGCACATCATCACTCTCGTCATTTATGAAGGCCGAAGATGGCACGTCATCACTCTCGTCATGGATGAAGGCCGAAGATGGCACATCATCAATATCGCCATCTTGTAGCGTGGTTGTTGTGAAGTGAGCTCGGGGTCGAGTAGACTTGGCCTTCTTGAGTTCTTGCTCCGCCTTGAGAGCACCAAAGTAGTTGTCGTCAAGGGACTTGTAGTTCTCGAGAAAGATAGTCTTGGAGATGTCGTTGTTCAATCCCATCATGAAGTAGAACTTCATCCAAATGGGTTCGTCCACTCCGGCACGTCGCAAGGCTTCCTTCATGTTCTTGAAGTACTCGTCGAGGGACTTGGATCCTTGTATGGTGTTCTCCAATTGGCGTTGAAGATGTTCTGTGTAGGTTGGAGGCACAAACTCTCGCCGCATCACTTTCTTCGTCTTGGACCAACTCAGCTCGTAGCTCTCCGAAGGTGTGTGAAGCCACCATGTCGAGGCATAGTCGTGGAAGTTTCTTGTGGTGCACTTCACTTGATCTTCGGAAGGGACTTGATGTAGCTTGAGGTAGTCGTCCATCAAACGCTCCCACTCGAGGTACTCCTCGGGTTCTTGAGTCCCATAGAAAGGAATCGCATGGTCGATGTCGAGGTCGTAGTAGCTCGTGGAAGTCACGGACATGAGCTTGGGGAGCTTCTCTTGAGCGTAGTCTTGGGGTGCTTGTTGGCGAAGATGTCGTACGTCCGAAGGTGAAGATGCCTTGAAGTCACTTGGCGAAGATGCCAAAGGTGTTGAAGAAGGTGCAGCCTTGTAGTTGATGTCGCGACTTTGTATAGCCCGTGTGCACGGGGGTACAGGAGGCCATGTGCACGGGGTCCCGTGGGCACGGGGGTCGAGGGCCCGTGTGCACGGGGTTGGCAGAGCAGCCAACATGTGTCCTGAAGCTCGCTCTTCATGGTCATATCGATGTCGATGCTTGTGTGTACTTGCCGAAGATGGTAGCTCGGCAGTCTTTGCACTTGAGCGTCTTCACGAAGATTAGGAAAATCGCTTGCGGTTCTTGATGAGGGCCTTGAGCTCCTCCATGCGCTTGTCCATCTTGGCGTCGATGAAGTTCTTCATAGCATCAAACTCGTCGTCGTTGTTGTAGACCGGAGCTGATGTGCTCTGCCTATCCATCACAAGACTCGAGCAAAGGTGAGTAGGAAATGAGATAAACAATACCAAGCTACCTTTTCCCAAAGTTGAGGATGTATCTTGTATCACTCAATGTGAAATGAAAGAATAGTGGAATTGGTACCGAACTTGTTCACTCACACCTACAAAGTAAAGCTTATCGAGTGGCTTGGTTAGGACAAGTGGCAGAAATTTCATGCAAATTTCATGTAAATGTTGAGATAAATCCAAAGGACTCAAAATGCAAAGCAAGTGATCACAAATATAGAGGAGGGCAATAAAGAAACACACACGGTGGGATAATGGGGCTTGTGCAACTATAGGGATGAGCAATACAAAATTGCCTAATGAAGACGAGGCTCGTGTTGCACAAACACTAGGAGAGCACTAGCTTGATTGCACACTTGGGCATGATTCACTACTTGGCACCAACCTATATGTATGCAACAAGAATGTTTCCTATTCCATGTATCCTCATGCACAAGTATCTCTTTTCATGCTCAACTCTTTGCTTATAAGCTTATGATCATTCTCTTTCTTGCTTAAAAGCTTTTTTTTGAATTTCCTCTTCCTTTCCACTATGCTGGATGAGCCTCAACCACAAATATGGGACAAGTATCACAAGGTATGCTCGGGAGTAAACAATGGCACAATATGATATATCCAATGATGCAACAATACGCGATCGTATCACTATGGTGCACAAGTTTTCGCGAAGCCCGGCAATACTCGGATAGCTAGTCTCTATGGGTATGAAGGTATTCGCGAAGTTGTTGGGGCTATCAAGATGTAATGGCAAGGAAGGAGAAGTTTATGACGGAATGGTACCTTCGTCACACTTAACCTTTCATGAAGTTGGGGTTAACCGGCCTTGCTTCCGGTTGAAGATGGTCTCAAAGGATGGATGGTCGTCGTCGATGTGGAAGCTCGTGGTGGATGTAGTCGATGGACCGATACAAGTCACTCGTGGTGGATGAAGATGCAACCGTCCCTAAGTAGCCGAAACACCTTAGGAGACTCAAATCACAACTCAAACAAACACAAATACCAAAGGAACCAAAATGGGTTAGTTTCCGAAAGTTTTATGTGGTGGTGCGGAAGTTATGGCGGAGGGCCGATGCAAAAGATGCAAAACGGACAAAATTTGATGGAGTCAAATGGTGGTCAAACCAAGATGAGCAGCTCGGGCACGTCGCTAGCTTTTCAACGAGCCAAAGAACACCCAAATCGGAGTTCGGATGCGAGAGTTACGGCCAAAACGGTGAAGTACTCGCGGCTGCTGTAGGGGGGCCGTGTGCACGGGGTCTAGGGCCCGTGCACACGGGGTCCCGTGCACACGGTACACGTACCGAGGACACGGGGTCTCCAGGGACTTCGCGGGGGCCCGTGGGCACGGGGTGGGGAGCCCGTGGGCAAGGGGTAGGCGGAAATTTCACGATTTTCTTGTCAAATTCGAAGGTGGAAAGAAAAATTGGGGTATGGGGACGCAAGAGGGGGTAGATCTACTTGCTATACATCAGATCCATGGATCAAAATCAACAAAAACTCACAAAAACTTCAAATCACAAAAAAAATTGGTATGGCTCTTTTTGTGGGGAATTTTCGAAATTGGGCCAGAACAAGCAAAATTAGGCTAGAAAACAAAGAGGGGGGCTCCAATTTCGTGAGAAACCATGGCTCATGATACCAAGATGATGTAGGGTGGAACCCTATGGGGAGATCTTTCACAAATTGGAGGGGGAATCCCCAATAACAAGATGAACAAAAGAGGGAAAACAAGAGGAACACTCAAGAACAAGTCAAATCACATATCCACTAGACAATCAAACACACAAGATCCACAAGGTACATGAACAATCAAAGGGAAATAAGATACATGGTAGAGTTCACCCCAAATCCTATGAAAGAGATGAGGGCTTGATGATCTAGATAGATCCTTCCCTCAAGGGGGTCTTCATCCACTAGGGATCTTCTCCAATGGAGGCCTTGAACTCCAATGGAGTGTCTCTCTCTCTCAAGAGAAATCCCACAAGTGGAGGTACATGAGCTAAGCTCTAGTGTTTTGATCTAATCTTAGCTTAGTCTAAATGGAGGAGATGAAGGAGTATATATAGTCCTAGGCAAAGAGAGGGATAAGTGGGGGCGAAATGGTAAAACATGGGCAAAGCCCGCAGCATCACACAGGGGGCCCCGTGTGCACGGGGTAAGTGGAGCCCGTGCGCACGGGGTATCCAGGGACCGGACGCAAGGGCCCGTGCGCACGGGGTCCGTGAGGCCCGTTGACACGGGGGCCCCGTGGGCACGGTACACGCCCGTGCGCATGGGGTCTTCAGGACCGCCAGCCTAGGAGGCCCGTGGGCACGGGGTCGGAGGGGCCCGTGCGCACGGGGTCGCCTGGGAGCTGCTGCCTTCTTCTTGGCACTTCCTTCTCCGCTTTCCAGGCTTCCGTCTTGGATGGTGTAGTTGTTCTCTTGCGCTTGGACTCCTCCGTGATGAATGTGTAGCTCCGCTCACACCTAAGTACGCACACGAGAGAGGGGTCAAGTAGTATACCATCCTCGAAGGGTACAAGTGGACATGTGTAAAGGAGATGATTCACCTTTGTATGCATGAAGTAGATGTGGCACGTGTCACTTGCCAAATGGACTCTTGACATGGTGATGTCCATAGGATTCTCTGCATCATCCCCTCCCCCTTGGGAAAGATCCAACCTCGGATCGAAATCCAAATCACCATGGGAAAGAGATGATGGCGTCGTGTAGTAGTGGACGATCCCCAAGCATTCATCATCTTGTAGTTCCAAATGGGCACTCTCCAATGTCGCACCGTCTTGTAATTCCTTCAAAAGGAGCAAATATAACAAGCACTTGGAAAAACAAGTGTGGTTGTCGTATGAGCAAAACCAAGCATTCAAGAGGTGATTCAACCAACAAGTGTTGTCATCAAGCATAGCATATGGTTTGACAAAGAAGTGTGTCATGGCATTTGAGCATATAAATTGAGCACAATCAAGTACATCATGGGAACAAGCATGCAAATGGGAGGTCAAGATGCAAATATATGTGATAAGTGAACAAGCATCTACCTCAAGGTCATAGCAAGCATGCATAAAGTGCTCAATGAACGGTCTATGGTAGGCATAAGAGTCATCCACAACACCAAATTAGTGAAATGTCTAAACACATGGGGCAAGTGCAAAAAAATCCAAGCATAACATGCATAGGGTGTATTGAAGATATCATGGCACTCAACACAATGGAAAGAGCAATTGTTCAACATGTGTGAGGTAATCAAGTCAAGCATGTGATAAGCAAAGGGACATGGCATATGTGAAGAACTAGATGCAACAAACAAGGTATATATATCATGTGGCATGGCAATGTGGTAATGATAGGTCGAAGCAAGATCGCTAGCATGTGTGCAAGGTGTCATGGAGCAAGCAACACATGAAGTATGATCCACAATATGCATGCTCATGGTTTGGGTGTTCTCGAGATAGAAGGATATCACCTCGAAAGCATGTCCTTGTGCATTCTTCACAATGTCGAAGTGGTAGGAAATGTGGTGTAGAAGCGAGTCATGGTCGAATGTATGAGGCTCTCTCTCAAGAGCTCGAATGGTCAACTCATATGAAGTGGAAGTCGACACGAAGTCCAAGTATCCTACACATGCACACAACAAAACAAAGAGCGTATGCGCATGGTAGATAAACACATCATCCATCATGATGGTTCTCTTCTCTTGCACATAACCATTAGAAGCACAAGTGCATGAATAATATGATGCAACAATGGCGATATTCAAGGCACTAGGTATATGGTGCAAAGAGGTAAGACAAGCATGCTTCACAAGGAATATGTCAAAATCTCCAAACATATGTGAAAGTGTTATGGGGGCAATCTTATGAGCAAGACTATAAGCATTGTTGCACTCAATACATGGCAAGTCATCTAGCATGATAGATGCAACATATGGAGATATGTGACAAGAAGCAATAACAATCATGTGCAAAGCATGTAGATGGTTGTCATCAACCGCATGAAATGAGTAAGTATGAGTCATTGGTGATGCAACATAAGCAAGTACATCAAACAAGTCGTGCAAACTAGTGGAGCGAAGATGAAACACACTAGAGTAAATCATGGCAATCATGTCATGTGAGCAAATAGTGGATATTGGCAATGCACATGACATATCGCAAGCACAAACACAAAGCAAGATCATAGTATCATCATAGGAATGGGTCACAGATGGAATATGCCCATAACTAGCAATATCTCCACCAAGCTTGCAAGTACATGTACAAGTATGAGAATCAATCATCATGTGTAATGCAAAGCATGGGTCACAAAGGCATGGCAAAGGCATAGGAATGAGCATATCATGCAAAGTGAACATGGCAAGATGGGCATATAATATGTAATGGACAACAACCCATAGCCAAGTGAGGGCCATGTAGAAGAAATGCGCTAAGTCTTTGCCCGAATAGAGCGGTGGGAAAGACAATCCATGGGATCCCAAATCATCGTTGCTCTCTAGAGCTCGTTTTGTCAACTCGTGGGATTGAGAGGTTGACAAGTATTCATGGGTACCTACACAAAAGAGACACAAATGAAAGAAATTGTGTGTGTGGTAAATGTACACATCATCCATCATGATGTGTATGTGCACGTGTGAGTTAGCACAAGATAAGCAATGCTCAAAGAAACTTGAGGCATGGTATATGAACATGTCATCCATCATGAAAGAATAGTTGTTATGTATGACATGATGGGGACACAAATTGAGCAAACAAGTATCTGGCACATCAAAAGCATGTTTATTCATGGGGAGCATATGGTGCAC
This sequence comes from Triticum dicoccoides, assembly GCF_002162155.2. NCBI lineage: Eukaryota > Viridiplantae > Streptophyta > Magnoliopsida > Poales > Poaceae > Triticum > Triticum dicoccoides. Next base: position 350,108,040 of record NC_041391.1, read on the forward strand.
ACAATCATGGAAATCTTGCAAATGATAGGATGGATCAAAATCTCCTAATGGGTATGAGGAAACTATGGGGGTCTCCTCATGAGCAATATCGGAAGCATAATATGGAGAAAATGGACAACATCCAAAACAATGCATATCCGAAGCTAGGTGGTCATGGCATGGCATATGAGATAAATGATGCAAAGGGAGCATATCAATATCATCACAAGAGAAACAAATGCCAATAACCATGGGCTTGTCATCTATGCCATAAGTGCAAATTGGGTTTATTTTAATGGCATATGCATAGTCACTATGAAGAGATTGCAAATAAGACATATGGTTGATCTCATGCCTAGCATATGACAAGTCAAGCGGATTAGCAAAGATGATGTGACCTAAAGAATTGTCACAAGAAATCCTATGTAACATGGCATCACAACTAGGCAATTCAACATGCTCATCATCATAATCATCATAAAGTGGTAAGTCATGACATGAGGAAGTCGCACTAGCATGAAGCATGGGAATAGGTGGATCAACATCATGCAAGCAATCAATGTCAAGAATGTCCACTAGTGGGACAATAGCATCACCTTCACCTATGTTACCTTTGTCGTTCCACTCAAGTGGTGTAGGTGAGGTGGGGAAGACCAAATCGTGTTCATCTTCATCATGATGGAACCATGTGGGGGTGCATCATATTCCACCATGGCCATCGTCATGTCCAAAGGGAGGACGAAGTCGTTGAGGATTGGCGCATCATCATAAATGGGACCTAGCATCAAATGAGAAGACACAATAGATGTAGAGGTTAAGTTGTTAGAAATCGAAATGGCCTAACATCCGTATCAACTACCTCACTCTCTCTATGTGGTGGTGGCTCACTCACTCCCTCAAGGTAGGTGCACTGAATGTCGCATATGGTGGAGGCACTCAAATCACTCAAGTGGTGGTGGTGGTGGCTCTCCTCACATGGGAATTGGGGCGGCTCATCATATATGGGGCTAGTGGTGAAGTCACTCTCACTCTCAATATGGTGGCAAAAGTCACTCAAGTCATCATACGTCGCCGTGGTCGAAGGTAGAATCCCATGCTCAACCATCTCGTAGTCGTCATCGTGGATGAAGGCCAAAGATGGCACATCATCACTCTCGTCATCGATGAAGGCCGAAGATGGCACGTCATCACTCTCGTCATGAATGAAGGACGAAGATGGCACATCATCACTCTCGCCGTCTTGTAGCATGGTCGTTGTGAAGTGAGCTCGGGGTCGAGTAGACTTGGCCTTCTTGAGTTCTTGCTCCGCCTTGAGAGCACCAAAGTAGTTGTCGTAAAGGGACTTGTAGTTCTTGAGAAAGATAGTCTTGGAGATGTCGTTGTTCAATCCCATCATGAAGTAGAACTTCATCCAAATGGGGTCGTCCACGCCGGCACGTCGCAAGGCTTCCTTCAAGTTCTTGAAGTACTCATCGAGGGACTTGGATCCTTGTATGGTGTTCTTCAATTGGCGTTGAAGATGTTCCATGTAGGTTGGAGGCACAAACTCTGGCCGCATCACTTTCTTCGTCTTGGACCAACTCATCTCGTAGCTCTTCGAAGGTGTGTGAAGCCACCATGTCGAGGCGTAGTCGTGGAAGTTTCTTGTGGCGCACTTCACTTGATCTTCGGAAGGGACTTGATGTAGCTTGAGGTAGTCGTCCATCAAACGCTCCCACTCGAGGTACTCCTTGGGTTCTTGAGTCCCATAGAAAGGAACCGCATGGTCGATGTCGAGGTCGTAGTAGCTCGTGGAAGTCACGGACTTGAGCTTGGGGAGCTTCTCTTGAGCATAGTGGGGTGCTTGTTGGCGAAGATGTCGTACGTCCGAAGGTGAAGATGCCTTGAAGTCACTTGGCGAAGATGCCAAAGGTGTTGAAGCAGCTACAACCTTGTAGTTGATGTCGCGACTCTGTATAGCCCGTGTGCACGGGGGTACAGGAGGTCGTGTGCACGGGGTCCCGTGGGCACGGGGGTCGAGGGCCCGTGTGCACGGGGTTGGCAGAGCAGCCAACACGTGTCCTGAAGCTCGCTCTTCATGGTCATGTCGATGTCAATGCTTGTGTGTACTTGCCGAAGATGGTAGCTTGGGAGCTTTGCACTTGAGCGTCTTCGTGAAGATGACGAAGATCGCTTGCGGTTCTTTATGAGGGCCATGAGCTCCTCCATGCGCTTGTCCATCTTGGCGTCGATGAAGTTCTTCATAGCATCCAACTCATCGTCGTTGTTGTAGACCAGAGATGATGTGCTTTGCCTAACCATCACAAGACTCGAGCAAAGGTGAGTAGGAAATGAGATAAACAATACCAAGCTACCTTTTCCCAAAGTTGAGGATGTATCTTGTATCACTCAATGTGAAATGAAAGAATAGTGGAATTGGTACCGGACTTGTTCACTCACACCTACAAAGTAAAGCTTATCGAGTGGCTTGATTAGGACAAGTGGCACAAATTTCATGCAAATTGAAGTCCAAGATATTGTAAATGTTGAGATAAATCCAAAGGACTCAAAATGCAAATCAAGTGATCACAAATATAGAGGAGGGCAATAAAGAAACACACACGGTGGGATAATGGGGCTTGTGCAACTATAGGGATGAGCAATACAAAATTGCCTAATGAACACGAGCCTCGTGTTGCACAAACACTAGGAGAGCATTAGCTTGATTGCACACTTGGGCACGATTCACTACTTGGCACCAACCTATATGTATGCAACAAGAATGTTTCCTATTCCATGTATCCTCATGCACAAGTATCTCCTTTCATTCTCAACTCTTTGCTTATAAGCTTATGATCATTCTCTTTCTTGCTTAAAAGCTTTTCTTTCTTTCTTTTTTGACTTTCCTCTTCCTTTCCACTATGCTGGATGAGCCTCAACCACAAATATGGGACAAGTATCACAAGGCATGCACGGAAGTAAACAATGGCAGAATATGATATATCCAATGATGCAACAATATGCGATCGTATCACTATGGTGCACAAGTTTTTGCGAAGCCCGGCAATACTCGGATAGCTAGTCTCAATGGGTATGAAGGTATTCGCAAAGATGGTGGGGCTATCAAGATGTAATGGCAAGGAAGGAGAAGTTTATGACGGAATGGATACCTTCATCGCACTTAACCTTTCACGAAGTCGGGGTTAACCGGCCTTGCTTCCGGTTGAAGATGGTCTCAAAGGATGGATGGTCGTCGTCGATGTGGAAGCTCGTGGTGGATGTAGTCGATGGACCGATACAAGTCACTCGTGGTGGATGAAGATGCAACCGTCCCTAAGTAGCCGAAACACCTTAGGAGACTCAAATCACAACTCAAACAACCACAAATACCAAAGAAACCAAAATGGGTTAGTTTCCGGAAGTTTTATGTGGTGGTGCGAAAGTTATGGCGGAGGGCCAATGCAAAAGATGCAAAATGGACAAAATTTGATGGAGTCAAATGGTGTTAAAACCAAGATGAGCAGCTCGGGCACGTCGCTAGCTTTTCAACGAGCCAAAGAACACCCAAATCGGAGTTCGGATGCGAGAGTTACGGCCAAAACGGTGAAGTACTCGCGGATGCTGTAGGGGGGCCGTGCGTACGGGGTCCAGTGCCCGTGGACACGGGGTCCCATGCGCACGGTACACGTACCGAGGACACGGGGTCTCCAGGGACTTCGGGGAGGCCCGTGGGCACGGGGTGGGGAGCCCGTGGGCACGGGGTAGGCGGAAATTTCGCGATTTTCTTGTCAAATTCGAAGGTGGGAAGAAAAATTGGGGTATGGGGACGCAAGCGGGGGTAGATCTACTTGCTATACATCAGATCCATGGATCAAAATCAAGAAAAACTCACAAAAACTTCAAATCACAAAAAAATGATATGGCTCTTTTTATGGGGAATTTTTGAAATTGGGCAAGAACAAGCAAAATTAGGCTAGAAAAACAAAGAGGGGGTCTCCAATTTCTTGAGAAACCATGGCTCATGATACCAAGATGATGTAGGGTGGAACCCTATGGGGAGAACTTTCACGAATTGGAGGGGGAATCCCCAAGAATAAGATGAACAAAAGAGGGAAAACAAGAGGAACACTCAAGAACAAGTCAAATCACACATCCACTAGACAATCAAACACACAAGATCCACAAGGTACATGAACAATCAAAGGGAAATAAGATACATGGTAGAGTTCATCCCAAATCCTATGAAGGAGATGATGGCTTGATGATCTAGATAGATCCTTCCCTCAAGGGGGTCTTCATCCACTAGGGATCTTCTCCAATGGAGGCCTCGAACTCCAATGGAGTGTGTCTCTCTCTCAAGAGAAATCCCACAAGGGGAGGTACATGAGCTAAGCTCTAGTGTTTTGATCTAATCTTAGCTTAGTCTAAATGGAGGAGATGAAGGAGTATATATAGTCCTAGGCAAAGAGAGGGATAAGTGGGGGCGAAATGGTAAAACATGGGCAAAGCCCGCAGCATCACACAGGGGGCCCCGTGTGCACGGGGTAAGTGGAGCCTATGCGCACGGGGTATCCAGGGACCGGACGCAAGGGCCCGTGCGCACGGGGTCCGTGAGGCCCGTTGACACGGGGGCCCCGTGGGCACGGTACACGCCCGTGCGCATGGGGTCTTCAGGACCGCCAGCCTGGGAGGCCCGTGGGCACGGGGTCGGAGGGGCCCGTGAGCACGGGGTCGCCTGGGAGCTGCTGCCTTCTTCTTGGTGCTTCCTTCTCCGCTTCCAGGCTTCCGTCTTGGCTGGTGCAGTTGTTCTATTGCGCTTGGACTCCTTCGTGATGAATGTGTAGCTCCGCTCACACCTAAGTATGCACACGAGAGAGGGGTCAAGTAGTATACCATCCTCGAAGGGTACAAGTGGACACGTGTAAAGAAGATGATTCACCTTTGTATGCATGAAGTAGATGTGGCACGTGTCACTTGCCAAATGGACTCTTGACATGGTGATGTCCATAGGATGCTTCGCATCACAAGCATTCCTCCCACATTTTCTTATTATTCTTCAAAACAGCCCTAAGCATAGTAGACAATGTTCTATTGACTACTTCAGTTTGTCCATCAGTTTGGGGGTGACAAGTAGTACTAAAAAGCAGTTTAGTCCCCAACTTAGCCCATAAACATCTCCAAAAGTGGCTAAGAAATTTAGTATCACGATCTGAAACAATAGTATGTGGCACACCATGCAAGCGAATAATTTCACGAAAGAACAAATCAGCAACATTAACAACATAATCGCTTTTATGACATGGTCTAAAGTGTGCCATTTTCGAGAATCTATCCACGACAACAAATATGCTATCCCTCCCCTTCTTTGTTCTAGGTAAACCTAAAACAAAGTCCATAGATATATCCTCCCAAGGAACACTAGGTACAGGCAAAGGCATATATAAACCATGAGGATTGAGTCGTGACTTAGCTTTTTGACATGTAATGCAGCGAGCAATAAAACGCTCAACATCCCGTCTCATCTTTGGCCAAAAGAAATGTGTAGCAAGTACGTCCTCCGTCTTCTTCATGCCAAAGTGTCCCATTAGTCCTCCTCCATGCGCCTCCTGCAACAACAAAAGACGAACGGAGCTAACTGGAATGCATAGCTTGTTAGCACGGAACACAAATCCATCATTAACGACGAACTCGTTCCATGTTCTTCCTTCTTTACAATTCTGCAATACATCTTTAAAATCGGCATCATGCACATATTGATCTTTGATGGTCTCCAAAGCAAATATTTTGAAGTCAAGTTGTGAAAGCATAGTATAGCGACGAGACAATGCATCTGCAATAACATTTTCTTTACCATTCTTGTGTTTAATGACATAAAGGAAAGTCTCAATGAATTCAACCCATTTAGCATGTCTACGATTCAGTTTAACTTGACTTTTAATATGTTTCAAAGATTCATGATCATAATGTATAACAAATTCTTTGGGCCATAAATAATGTTGCCATGTTTCTAAAGTCCAAACAAGAGTATATAATTCTTTATCATAAGTAGAATAATTCATACTAGGCCCACTCAATTTTTCAGAAAAGTATGCAACAGGTTTGCCATCTTTTAATAACACACCTCCTAATCCAATTCCACTAGCGTCACATTCAAGCTCAAAAGTCTTATTAAAATCAGGAAGTTGGAGTAAAGGAGCATGTGTCAACTTACTTTCAATACCGTGAAGGCTTCTTCCTGTGCGGTACCCCAAACAAAAGGTACATCCTTCTTTGTAAGCTCGTTGAGAGGTGCAGCAATGGTGCTGAAATCTCTCACAAAACGCCTATGGAATCCAGCGAGGCCAAGAAAACTCCTCACTTGTGTGACCGTTTTGGGCTGCGGCCAACTCTCAATAGCTTCAATCTTGGCTTTGTCAACTTCAATTCCCTGTGGAGTAACAACATAGCCAAGAAAAGATACTCGGTCGGTGCAAAAGGTGCACTTCCCAAGGTTACCAAACAAACGTGCATCACGTACAGCAATAAAAACAGCACGTAAATGTTCCAAATGTTCTTCCAAAGATCTGCTATAAATCAATATGTCATCAAAGTAAACTACCACAAATCGTCCAATGAAAGCACGTAAAACTTCGTTCACTAATCTCATGAAAGTACTAGGTGCATTAGTTAACCCAAAAGGCATGACTAACCACTCATATAATCCAAACTTAGTTTTAAATGTTGTTTTCCATTCATCTCCCAATTGCATACGAATTTGATGGTATCCAGTATGCAAATCAACTTTGGAGAATATTGTAGAGCCACTCAATTCATCAAGCATATCATCTAGCCTAGGAATAGGATGACGATAACGAATAGTAATATTATTAATGCCTCTACAATAAACACACATACGTGATGTACCATCCTTTTTCGGCACTAGAATAATAGGAACGGCACAAGGACTAAGGGATTCGCGTATATAACCTTTGTCGAGCAGCTCCTGTACTTGACGCATAATCTCCTTCGTCTCCTCTGGATTGGTACGGTACGGTGCACGGTTGGGTAATGATGCACCGGGAATTAAGTCAATCTGATGCTCAATCCCTCGAATGGGAGGTAATCCCGGTGGCACGTCTTGTGGAAAGACGTCAGCGAACTCCTGCAAAATGTTAGTGACAGCAGGAGGCAAAGAGGAAGGCACGTCCTCGAATGAAAATAATGCATCTTTGCACACAAAAGCATAGCAAACAGATTTGCTGAAATCTAGCTCATCAATATCAGATTTAATGGCAAGTAAACATGCACTTTTCAATTTAATTTCAGAAGCAACACTAGATGGTTTACTATTAGGCTTCATTTGTTGCTCAAATTCCTTTGCCACAATCTGATTTTCACTCTTATTTTTCTCCTATTTTCCTTTATTAGCTCTATTAATATCATCTTTCAAAATGGAATCAGGAGTCATAGGAAGCTAAGTAATATTTTTATCCTTATGAACAAGAGTATAATGATTGTTTCTACCATGGTGTACAGAATTTTTATCAAATTGCCATGGTCTACCAAGTAATAAGGAACATGCTTGCATAGGTACCACATCACAATCAACATAATCAGCATATGTAGAGATACTATAATGCACACGAACAGTACGTGTTACCTTAACCTTGCCGCTATTGTTGAACCATTGGATGTAGTAAGGACGTGGATGTGGTCTTGTGGTGAGAGAAAGCTTCTCCACCATCTCCATGCTAGCCAAGTTGCTGCAGCTCCCACCGTCTATGATGACGCGCACAGAACGTTCTTTCACAACTCCCTTTGTATGGAACAAATTGTGCCTCTGATTTTTCTCAGCTTGTGTGACCTGCACACTCAAAACACATTGAGCAAATAAACATTCATACCTGTCAGCGTCTTCAGGAGCCATGTATTGCGTCTCATGATTAGAATCATCTCCACCATGTTCTTCACGTGTAATAAGAGCCAAAGTCTCCTTATCATAGTCACTAGCGGACTCATACCCACCATCCTCAGTAGCAATCATCACACGCTGAGATTTGCATTCTCTCGCATAATGACCTCTTCCCTTAAAACGACGACAAATAATATCCCTTGTGTTCCCTGTTGATGCCATGGAAGAAGAAGAACTCTGTGGAGGCCCGGCAGGTGCGCTCTTGGCAGATAATGGTGGTTGTGCGTGCTTTCTTGTATCACGACTGTAGGTGGCACCTGACAGAGGTGCTAGTGCAGTGGAAGTAGAAGATGCACGCGGTGTCCATGATGAAGGTCGGCCTGCAGAAAAGTTAGTTCGCACCAATGCTTGTCGATCCTGTACTTCACGTTCAGCTTTGCAAGCAAGATGGAATAAACGAGTGATATTAGTATACTTCCTATACTCTAGAATGGTCTGAATCTCTCTATTTAATCCACCCATAAAACGTGCAAGCATAGCTTCATTCTCCTCAACAATACCACATCTAATCATGCCAGTTTGTAATTCCTGATAATATTCTTCTACAAAATTTTTCCCTTGTCTTAAATGCTGCAATTTTTGAAGCAATTCACGTTGATAATATGGTGGAACCCAACGATTACGCATAGCAGTTTTCAAAGCAGCCTAAGTAGTTGGAATAGGATATAATCTACAATGTTCAGACCACCATACACATGCAAAACTAGTGAAAGCACAAATAGCAGCGGCAACCTGTCTCTCCTCAGGATATTGTGAACATGTAAATCGTTGTTCAGTTTCTAACTCCCAAGTAAGATATATATCGGGAACATATCTACCCTCAAATGGTGGAATATTCAATTTCAGTTCATGAAGATGGTCATGATCTTGTACCTGAGGGAGAGCCCTACCATTGTGATTATTTGCATGTGGACAACCTGGTGGTTGTGGTGCAGGTGGTTGCACGTAGTTCTGATTTTGATCAACCTCATCCTTGTAATCTCCCACATAATCATCCTCCTCCGCATCAGTGATGTCTACTACACAACCTTCTTCTTGTAGACGTTGTTGGGCCTGCAAGTGCACAGGCTTGTAGGACAGTAGCAAATTTCCCTCAAGTGGATGACCTAAGGTTTATCAATACGTAGGAGGCGTAGGATGAAGATGGTCTCTCTCAAACAACCTTTCAACCAAATCACAAAAAGTCTCTTGTGTCCCCAACACACCCAATACAATGGCAAATTGTATAGGTGCACTAGTTTGGCGAAGAGATGGTGATACAAGTGCAATATGGATGGTAGATGAAGGTATTTGTAATCTGAAATAATAAAAACAACAAGGTAACAAGTGATAAACGTGAGCGTAAACGGTATTGCAATGATAGGAAACAAGGCCTAGGGTTCATACTTTCACTAGTGCAAGTTCTCTCAACAATAATAACATAGATAGATCATATAACAAGCCCTCAACATGCAACAAAGAGTCACTCCGAAGCCACTAATAGCGGAGAACAAACGTAGAGATTATGGTAGGGTACAAAACCACCTCAAAGTTATTCTTTCGGATAGATCTATAAAAGAGTTCGTACTAGAATAACACCTTAAGATACAAATCAACCAAAACCCTAATGTCACCTAGATACTCCATTGTCACCTCAAGTATCCGTGGGCATGATTATACGATATGCATCACACAATCTTAGATTCATCCAACCAACATAAAAGTACTTCAAAGAGTGCCCCAAAGTTTCTACCGGAGAGTCAAGAACGTGTGCCAACCCCCATGCATAGGTTCCCAATGTCACGACAGATATCCCATTGACCAAAACATACATCAAGTGGCACATGATATCCCATTGTCACCACAGATAATCACGGCAAGACATACATCAAGTGTTCTTATAAAGACTCAATCCGATAAGATAACTTCAAAGGGGAAACTCAATTCATCACAAGAGAGTAGAGGGGGAGAAACATCATAAGATCCAACTACAATAGCAAAGCTCGGGATACATCAAGATCGTATCACCTTAAGAACACGAGAGAGAGAGAGAGAGGTCAAACACATAGCTACTGGTACATACCCTCAGCCCCGAGGGTGAACTACTCCCTCCTCGTCATGGATAGTGCCGGGATGATGTAGATGGCCACCGGTGATGGGATCCCCCTCCGGCAGGGTGCCGAAACAGGGTCCCGATTGGTTTTTGGTGGCTACAGAGGCTTGCGGCGGCGAAACTCCCGATCTATCTTCTGTTCTGGAAGTTTTAGGGTACGTGGGTATATATGGGTGCAGGGGGTACGTCGGTGGACCTCCAGGCTGCTCACGAGGTAGGGGGGCGCGCCCAGGGGGGAGGGCGCACCCTCCACCCTCGTGGGCAGCCCGGGACTCCCTTGGCGTGCACTCCAAGCCCATCAGGTTGGTTTCCTTCCAAAATTAACTTCTCCAGTTGATTTCATTCCGTTTTACTCCGTCTGATATTCCTTTTCCTCGAAACACTGAAATAGGCATAAAACAGCAAATCTGGGCTGGGCCTCCGGTTAATAGGTTAGTCCCAAAAATAATATAAAAGTGGATAATAAAGCCCAATATTGCCTAAAACAGTAGATAAAGTAGCATGGAGCAATCAAAAATTATAGATACGTTGGAGACGTATCAAGCATCCCCAAGCTTAATTCCTGCTCGTCCTCGAGTAGGTAAATGATAAAAAAGAATTTTTGATGCGGAGTGCTACTTGGCATAATTTCAATGTAATTCTTCTTACTTGTGATATGAATATTCAGATCCGAAAGATTCAAGACAAAAGTTCATATTGACACAAAAATAATAATACTTCAAGCATACTAATCAAAGCAATCATGTCTTCTCAAAATAACATGGCAAAAGAAAGTTCATCCCTACAAAATCATATAGTTAGGCTATGCTTCATTTTCGTCACACAAAGATGTTCCCAACTTCTATACCCCCCAATGACAAGCAAAGAAGTTGTTTCATACTTAAATAATCTCAAACTTTTTCAACCTTCACGCAATACATGAGCGTGAACCATGGATATAGCACTATGGGTGGAATGGAATATGATGATGGGGATTGTGTGGAGAAGACAAAAAAGGAGAAAGTCTCACATCAACGAGGCTAATCAATGAGCTATGGAGATGCCCATCGATTGATGTTAATGCAAGGAGTAGGTATTGCCATGCAACAGATGCACTAGAGCTATGAATGCTCAACAAAAGAAAACTAGTGGGTGTGCATCCAACTTGCTTGCTCATGAAGACCTAGGGCATTTTGAGGAAGCCCATCGTAGGAATATACAAGCCAAGTTCTATAATGAAAAATTCCCACTAGTATGAACAAGACAACTTATGAGACTCACTATATGAAAAACATGGTGCTACTTTGAAGCACAATATATGAGACTCACTACATGAAGAACAAGGTGCTACTTTGAAGCACAATATATGAGACTCACTACATGAAGAACAAGGTGCTACTTTGAAGCACAAGTGTGAAAAAAGAGATAGTAGCATTGCCCTTTTTATATTATTTTTTTGGGCCTTTCTCTTTTTTGGCCTTTCTCTTGTTTTGGGCAATGCTCTAATAATGATGATCATCCCACTTCTATAGATTACAACATAAGGATTACAACTCGATACTAGAACAAGATATGACTCTATATAAATGCCTCCGACGGTGTACCGGGATGGTGCAATGAATCAAGAGTGACATGCATGTAAAATAATGCATGGTGGCTTTTCTACAAATACGATGTCAACTACAAGATCATGCAATGGCAATATGACAAAAGTAATGCATGTCACGATGATGATGGTGGAAGTTGCATGGCAATATATCTCGGAATGGCTATGAAAATGCCATGATAGGTAGGTATGGTGGCTGTTTTGAGGAAGATATAAGGAGGTTTATGTGTGATAGAGCATATCGTATCACGGGGTTTGGATGCACCAGCGAAGTTTGCACCAACTCTCAAGGTGAGAAAGGGCAATGCACGGTACCGAAGAGGCTAGCAAAGGCGGAAAAAATGCACGGTGTAGAAATATGTGGAGCTAGGTTATCTTTATGTATGTGGAAAAAATGCTACAACCACATGAATTAATGCAAGCTGAAAATCCGTTCAAAGTGGTCGAGTGCTGGTTCTAGGCTAGACTGTGCTAGAGACGCGAGCCTAAGACACAAGTGAAATTCACGTGCAAACGCAAGATGCAACAAAACTTATGAGCGACACAACAACCAGGAAGTACTAGCACCAGTATATCTCTTCTCTTCTACCACCAGGTAATCCCTCCTTTTTTTCTTCAGCCGATCGTACCAAATTAACTCGTCAAGCTAGAACTACTAGCATGTATGATTTCTCCAAATATTCGGTGCTGCTGCTCTCTCCACTGTTTTTTTTAACCTCAAACTTGTTTCCCTCAGGTGTTGCACCCAGCGAACTTCTCTCTTCCTTTTTTTTCTCCGCACTTTTTTTTAAAACTCACTCTTTCTCTTAGGAAATGCCTTCTCTCTCCGAAAAAAAATCCAATCCGGATGTAACGCCCTTTTCTTGTTTCCTTCTTTTAAACTGAGCGAGAAAAAAAAATCCCAGCCTATTATTTCGGGATTTCCATGAGAGCTAATCTGCGCCTTCTCTTTCCTTTTAAATCCCTTTTCTCAAAGTCAATCTCTCCCTCACGTTTTGCTTTTTATTTCCTGGCCGAACCAAACTCTTTCCTTCTTCTCTCAACTCAAAAAAGGATCAAGCGCTCACACTTTTCTTGTAAACGTTTTCTTCTCTCCTTTCTTTTTTTGCTGCGATCTCCACTTCTCCCGTAATGGATTTTGCTCCTGCTTTTAAAACATCAACGTTCGACAGTAGGATACCCAGATCCGAAGATGCCAAATCTATTCTTTTTTTTGCGTATTACTTTCCAAATAGTAGCACACAATTCACGCCCTTCCTTGTATATTTTTTTAATAGTGAACTGCCCAACAAAATTGGCTGCCAACCAGACCGATTAGCAGTTGCCTTTCAATAAAAAATGATTCTGTTTTTAGCACCTTCCAAACCTGACGTGAACAGCCTCAAACTAGGCACTCTTCACGTTTTTTATGGCTGATCTTACTTGCCTTTTTCTCTCTCTTTTGACTCAATCATCAAGATCCTTTCAAACAAAAACCGATTAGCACTTTCCTTACCAAGCGAAACGTGATTACTTGCTCTTTTATTTCTTGCCAAATTCAAAAACGTGGCAAATATCTCAAAGGATAGCCACGAATCTAGCTTTCCAAATCAGCAACATCCTAGTGCTGATTTAAAGGGAAACTAGTACGGATCTGTAATCCTTTTTTTTTTGGACGCTCAAACTTTTCTTATTGATTTTTCTCAAAGATCCAAACGAAATATTGTTCCTTCCTTTTTTTATGCGGCTGATCCAAGTTGCCTTTCAAGAAGGATTCGGTCTGATCTATTTTCCTGAGAGTTGATTCGAAATAAAAGAATATCCAAACTTTCCAACAAACTCTCTCTCTTTCCGTTCTGAATAGATCCTCATGTCCCTTTTTTTTGCTCTATTTTTTTTGTTGCGATCTCCAAGGAGCAGGTGACGTGATGGTTAGTACTTTTCTTGGCAGCACAACTTTGCGAACGCCCTTGTACTCTCTTTGGACCTTCCTCACGTGACACAACTCCCTCTTTTCCTTTTTTTTTTGTCAAGATCCAAACTCCAATGCAAGTGCCCTTTCCTTCCTGGTTTTTTTTGCCTCGTGGATCAAACAAATCTGGATTCTTTTATCTCTTGGTCTCGCTCTCCAAAAGCACCTACGGGATCAATATTCGCCAAAAAGATCTCTTTTTTGCTTGAAATTTGATGAGGACATCAATACCATTGTTACACCCACAGCCCCTGCTACTATACATACTGGACCAATTACTAGAGCTCGCGCAGGCCAACTAAATTACCAGGTACTTTTGTTTCTTGGTAATGATTCTAATGTTCATGAGAATATGATGCTGCCTAAATTGGATACATTTGTTTTGCTTACAAATGAAGGGCCTAGCTTGGAGAAGGATGAACATTGGAGCAAGAACAAGCATGGAGATGATGGCATGTGCAAGGGGAACAAGAACAGAGTTACAAGTGATGATTTCAGGTCTTTGAAGCCACCATAACGAGTGCATGAAGCCTTGGACGAAATATACAAGATGTCACTTCATAAATTTCATCCAGAGGCTATTATAGGTGTTGCGTCACCTTTTTATTGCGCCAGGCCCATGTAATTTCGAAATACATAAGTATAGGCTATTTTTAGAGTCCGTATATGTGGGGAAACAAGAGATAGGGCTGATTTCGGACCCCTCCACCAAGGGCCATGAAATTCCCCCTCTCTTCCTCCATATATACAGCCCTTAGGGCACCGTTTAGACTTTGGGTTTTGTTTAGATTAAAGTTCGCCATAGCTGCAACTTCGCGTACTTCGTTTGTGTTCAACGACCAGACAAAGGCGTCACAGAACCCCACCTTGATCAATAAATCTTTCATCTTATATTCGCAATATCCAGATTGCAATCTTAGTTTCTTGCTTGTTCTTCGTTTGCTTGCAGGAAACAGACCCTCGTGGTCAGGTTGATCGTGCTCCGGCGTGGTCAATAACCTCTCGGAGTTGGTTTAGCGATTGCTAAGGCGCGACGTCCTCGCACGTTCGTAGTCGGATCGTCAAAGTCAATTTCCACCAAAGCGATATCCATCATCTCATCGAAAGATGCGACACCTTTGCCTCTATCAAGTGGTATCAGAGTTCCAGGTTGCTCGGTGAGATTTTACAGTTTTTCGTAGTTTAGATCGAGTCTGTTCTTCATACCTACAGTCCACGGAAAAGCCACAAAAAAATTAGGGTTAGTTCATCATATCCAAACCAATCTGAACCTTTGCATAATCTTTTTAGGGTTTTGCTTTGTTGAATTTGCGGTTGCATCGTCGTGTCTAGTTGGTGGTCTTAGAGTCTAGTCTTTTAGAGTTTCGAGTTCTGGTCATAAGTTGTCACGCCGCCGCCGCACCATCATCATCGCCCCTGCCATCTACCACCACCGCTTATCCGCCACCGCTTCGAATCCGTATCCATATACCACCACCGCTGTCATATACCACCACCGTTGCCATCTACCACCATATATCCACCACCAATCCAAGTTCTTATCATATTAGGTTTGTTTTCGAGATCCATCTAGATTCCGATTCGTGTTTCCTTCGTTTAGGCCGGAAACCACCCTCCGTTTAGGCCCAAAAATTTTCGAAAACGTATTTTTCGAAAAAAAATCTGGCTATCCTATCTTTAGGTGTTTCTGAGTGTTTTGAGACAGGTGCCATTATAGGAAGTTTTTTTTGACCCGTTTCCAATTTTTGGGTCCGGGCAGTCGAAAAAAAAATCGGTCAAAAAAATTTCGTGCCCATCTTGTCAGTTTGACCTAGGAAGAGTTTTGAGACACTCGCCATTATAGTGATTTTTCGGAGAAAAAAAAGCAGCGCAAAAAAAAGCGAAAAAAAATCCAGAGTGTGCTTTTCCCTTGTTTACGTGCCGCGCCGTGATTTTGTTGGTGTTCTAGGCTCGCATCTCTAGCACAGTCTAGCCTAGGACCAGCACAGTATCGACGTTGAGCGTTTATTCAACTTTGCATCTCTAAATTGATTATTGCTGACCCTTTTTGCTACCATATTATAAGCCTTCCCAGCTCCACATACATCTACGTCGTGCGTTTGACTCTCCCTGGTAATCGCTCTATCCAAGCTTTGAGAGTTTTTGACTACAACGGTTGCCGATCACCGCCTGCTGCTGGGTAAGAACTGGTAAGAATTTGAGATTTGCTTGACGGATTTGTGACACCCACCACCACCTCTTGTTAGTAGTCTGTAGGATCATATTCTTGTGTGTTTCTATTGCTGCTAACCATGCCAGGATCACAAGCCGACGAGACTGACTGGGAGAACATGACGAATAAGGATTTGCATGATAAATTTCAGCAAATGATGAGTGGACAGGTGCAAGATGTGCTAAACAGATTTGAAGAGGCCATGGAGAAGATAGATGGCATGGAGAAGACGTTCGAAACAAAGCTCGATAACAAGTTTAATGAATTGCTCGCGCGTCTTCCACCACCACCACCCGCTGCACCTAACACACCTCTCCAACAACAACAACAACGACTACCTCCATGTCGCGAAACAGACCTCCGCCGAGCGAGCCGTGTTCCTCTTGCGTTTGGCCAAACTGTTGGTGCTGCTGTTAATACTTCTGTGGCTCCTGCTGCTGATGCGGAGGAGGATGATTATGTGGGAGATTACGAGGATGAGGTTGCTCAAAATCAGAACTACATGCAACCACCTGCACCACAACCACCAGGTCGTCCACATGCAAATAATCACAATGGTACGGCTTTCCCTCAGGTACGAGATCATGACCATCTTCCTAAACTGAAATTGAATATTCCACCTTTCGAGGGTAGATATGTTCCTGATATATATCTTACTTGGGAGTTAGAAACTGAACAACGATTTACATGTTTACAATATCCCGAGGAGAGACGGGTTGCCGCTTCTGTTTGTGCTTTCACTAGTTTTGCATGTGTATGGTGGTCTGAACATTGTAGATTATATCCTATTCCAACTACTTAGGCTGTTTTGAAAACTGCTATGTGTACTCGTTGGGTTCCACCATATTATCAACGTGAATTGCTTCAAAAATTACAGCGCTTAAGACAAGGAAAAAATTCTGTAGAAGAATATTATCAGGAATTACAAACTGGCATGATTAGATGTGCTATTGTTGAGGAGAATGTAGCTATGCTTGTACGTTTTCTGGGTGGATTAAATAGAGAGATTCAGACCATTCTAGACTATAAGGAGTATACTAATATCACTCGTTTATTCCATCTTGCTTGTAAAGCTGAACGTGAAGTGCAGGATCGACAAGCATTGGCGCGAACTAACTTTTCTACAGGCCGACCTTCATCATGGACACCGCGTGCATCTTCTACTTCAACTGCACCAGCACCTCAATCAGGTGCCTCCTCTAGTCGTGATACAAGAAAACAGGCACAACCACCATTATCTGCCAAGAGCGCACCTACTGGGCCTGCACAGAGTTCTTCTTCTTCCATGGCATCAACAGGGCACACAAGTGATATTATTTGTCGTCGTTGTAAGGGAGGAGGTCATTATGCGAGAGAATGCAAATCTCTGCGTGTGATGATTGCTACCGCGGATGGTGGATATGAGTCCGCTAGTGACTATGATGAGGAGACTTTGGCTCTTATTACACATGAAGAACATGGTGGAGATGATTCTGATCATGAGACGCAATACATGGCTCCTGAAGATGCTGACAGGTATGAATGTTTAGTTGCTCAACGTGTTTTGAGTGTGCAGGTCACACAAGCTGAGCAAAATCAGAGGCACAATTTGTTCCATACCAAGGGAGTTGTGAAAGAACGTTCTGTGCGCGTCATCATAGATGGAGGGAGCTGCAACAACTTGGCTAGCATGGAGATGGTGGAGAAGCTTTCTCTCACCACAAGACCACATACACATCCTTACTACATCCAATGGTTCAACAACAGCGGCAAGGTTAAGGTAACACGTACTGTTCGTGTGCATTTTAGTATCTCTACATATGTTGATTATGTTGATTGTGATGTGGTACCTATGCAAGCATGTTACTTATTACTTGGTAGACCATGGCAATTTGATAAAAATTCTGTACACCATGGTAGAAACAATCAGTATACTCTAGTTCATAAGGATAAAAATATTACTTTGCTTCCTATGACTCCTGATTCTATTTTGAAAGATGATATTAATAGAGCTAACAAAGCAAAACAGGAGAAGAATAAGAGTGAAAATCAGATTGTGGCAAAAGAATTTGAGCAACAAATGAAGCCTAATCATAAACCATCTAGTGTTGCTTCTGAAATTAAATTGAAAAGTGCATGTTTATTTGCCACCAAATCTGATATTGATGAGCTAGATTTCAGCAAATATATTTGCTATGCTTTTGTGTGCAAAGAGGAATTATTTTCATTCGAGGACGTGCCTTCCTCTTTGCCTCCTGCTATCACTAACATTTTGCAGGAGTTCGCTGACGTCTTTCCACAAGACGTGCCACCGGGATTACCACCTATTCGAGGGATTGAGCATCAGATTGACTTAATTCCCGGTGCTTCACTGCCAAACCGTGCGCCATACCATACCAATCCAGAGGAGACAAAGGAGATTATGCGTCAAGTACAAGAGCTTCTCGACAAAGGTTATATACACGAATCCCTTAGTCCTTGTGTTGTTCCTATTATTCTAGTGCCGAAAAAGGATGGTACATCTTGTATGTGTGTTGATTGTAGAGGCATTAATAATATTACTATTCGCTATCGTCATCCTATTCCTAGGCTAGATGATATGCTTGATGAATTGAGTGGCTCTACAATATTCTCCAAAGTTGATTTGCGTAGTGGATACCATCAAATTCTTATGAAATTGGGGGATGAATGGAAAACAGCATTTAAAACTAAGTTTGGATTATATGAGTGGTTAGTCATGCCTTTTGGGTTAACTAATGCGCCTAGTACTTTCATGAGACTAATGAACGAAGTTTTACGTGCTTTCATTGGATGATTTGTGGTAGTCTATTTTGATGATATACTGATTTATAGCAGATCTTTGGAAGAACATTTGGAACATTTACGTGCTGTTTTTATTGCTGTACGTGATGCACGTTTGTTTGGTAACCTTGGGAAGTGCACCTTTTGCACCGACCGAGTATCTTTTCTTGGCTATGTTGTTACTCCACAGGGAATTGAAGTTGATAAAGCCAAGATTGAAGCTATTGAGAGTTGGCCGCAGCCCAAAACGGTCACACAAGTGAGGAGTTTTCTTGGCCTCGCTGGATTCTATAGGCGTTTTGTGAGAGATTTCAGCACCATTGCTGCACCTCTCAATGAGCTTACAAAGAAAGATGTGCCTTTTCTTTGGGGTACCGCACAGGAAGAAGCTTTCTCGGTATTGAAAGATAAGTTGACACATGCTCCTTTACTCCAACTTCCTGATTTTAATAAGACTTTTGAGCTTGAATGTGATGCTAGTGGAATTGGATTAGGAGGTGTGTTATTACAAGATGGCAAACCAGTTGCATACTTTTTTGAAAAATTGAGTGGGCCTAGTCTGAATTATTCTACTTATGATAAAGAATTATATGCTCTTGTTCGGACTTAAGAAACATGGCAACATTATTTATGGCCCAAAGAATTTGTTATACATTCTGATCATGAATCTTTGAAACATATTAAAAGTCAAGCTAAACTGAATCGTAGACATGCTAAATGGGTTTAATTCATTGAGACTTTCCCTTATGTCATTAAACACAAGAAGGGAAAAGAAAATGTTATTGCTGATGCATTGTCTCGTCGCTATACTATGCTTTCACAACTTGACTTCAAAATATTTGGTTTGGAGACCATCAAAGATCAATATGTGCATGATGCTGATTTTAAAGATGTAATGCAGAATTGTAAAGAAGGAAGAATGTGGAACAAGTTTGTCGTTAATGATGGATTTGTGTTTCGTGCTAACAAGCTATGCATTCCAGCTAGCTCCGTTCGTCTTTTGTTGTTGCAGGAGGCGCATGGAGGAGGATTAATGAGACACTTTGGCGTGAAGAAGACGGAGGACATACTTGCTACACATTTCTTTTGGCCAAAGATGAGACGGGATGTTGAGCGTTTTATTGCTCGCTGCACTACATGTCAAAAAGCTAAGTCACGACTCAATCCTCATGGTTTATATATGCCTTTGCCTGTACCTAGTGTTCCTTGGGAGGATATATCTATGGACCTTGTTTTAGGTTTACCTCGAACAAAGAAGGGGAGGGATAGCATATTTGTTGTCGTGGATAGATTCTCGAAAATGGCACACTTTATACCATGTCATAAAAGCGATGATGCTGTTAATGTTGCTGATTTGTTCTTTCGTGAAATTATTCGCTTGCATGGTGTGCCAAATACTATTGTTTCAGATCGAGATACTAAATTTCTTAGCCACTTTTGGAGATGTTTATGGGCTAAGTTGGGGACTAAACTGCTTTTTAGTACTACTTGTCACCCCCAAACTGATGGCAAACTGAAGTAGTCAATAGAACATTGTCTACTATGCTTAGGGCTGTTTTGGAGAGTAATAAGAAAATGTGGGAGGAATGCTTGCCTCATATTGAATTTGCTTATAATCGTTCATTGCATTCTACTACTAAGATGTGCCCTTTTGAAGTTGTGTATGGTTTCCTACCTCATGCACCTATTGATTTGTTGCCTCTTCCATCTTCGGAGAAGGTTAATTTTGATGCTAAACAACGTGCTGAATTGATTTTAAAAATGCATGAGTTAACTAAGGAAAACATTGAGCGTATGAATGCCAAATATAAACTTGCTGGAGATAAGGGTAGAAAACATGTTTTGTTTGCACCTGGAGATCTTGTTTCGATACATTTGCGTAAGGATAGATTTCCTGATTTGCGCAAATCAAAGCTCATGCCACGGGTTGATGGTCCCTTTAAGGTGTTAGAGAAAATAAATGATAATGCATATAAACTTGAGCTGCCTGCAGATTTTGGGGTTAGTCCCACTTTTAACATTGCAGATTTGAAGCCTTATTTGGGTGAGGAAGATGAGCTTCCGTCGAGGACGACTTCATTTCAAGAAGGGGAGGATGATGAGGACATCAATACCATTGTTACACCCACAGCCCCTGCTGCTATACATACTGGACCAATTACTAGAGCTCGCGCACGCCAACTAAATTACCAGGTACTTTCGTTTCTTGGTAATGATTCTAATGTTCATGAGAATATGATGCTGCCTAAATTGGATACATTTGTTTTGCTTACAAATGAACGGCCTAGCTTGGAGAAGGATGAACATTGGAGCAAGAACAAGCATGGAGATGATGGCATGCGCAAGGGGAACAAGAACAGAGTTACAAGTGATGATTTCAGGTCTTTGAAGCCACCATAACAAGTGCATGAAGCCTTGGACGAAATATACAAGATGTCACTTCATAAATTTCGTCCAGAGGCTATTATAGGTGCTGCGTCACCTTTTTATTGGGCCAGGCCCATGTAATTTCGAAATACATAAGTATAGGCTATTTTTAGAGTCCGTATGTGTGGGGAAACAAGAGATAGGGTTGATTTCGGACCCCTCCACCAAGGGCCACTAAATTCCCCCTCTCTTCCTCCATATATACAGCCCTTAGGGCACCGTTTAGACTTTGGGTTTTGTTTAGATTAAAGTTCGCCATAGCTACAACTTCGCGTACTTCGTTTGTGTTTAACGACCAGACAAAGGCGTCACAGAACCCCACCTTGATCAATAAAGCTTTCATCTTATATTCGCAATATCTAGATTGCAATCTTAGTTTCTTGCTTGTTCTTCGTTTGCTTGCAGGAAACAGACCCTCGTGGTCAGGTTGATCGTGCTCCGGCGTGGCCAACAACCTCTCGGAGTTGGTTTAGCGATTGCTAAGGCGCGACATCCTCGCACGTTTGTAGTCGGATCGTCAAAGTCGATTTCCACCAAAGCGATATCCATCATCTCATCGAAAGACGGGACACCTTTGCCTCTATCAAAAAATTTCTCAATTGTTTCTCTCCTCGAGATGAATGATGCTCCAAGACAGCGATGAACGCCAACAGCGGATGAATGGTGGTGATAGCGACAATAGTGGCGAACAAAATTAGGGGCAAAGAAACATCACAATGAAGTGGACGATGGTGTGAGCGGATGCGACGTGAATAAAATGTGACTAGAACTCGAAACTCTAAAAGACTAGACACTAAAACCAGCGACTCGACACACGATGTAATCGAAAATTCAACAAAACAAAAACTAAGTGATAATGGCGAAAGGCTCAGACTGTCTGGGACACGGATGAACTAATCTAACTTTTTTTGGCTTTTCTTGGACTCTTGGTATGAAGAACAGATGCAATCTAGACTACGAAAAACTGGAGAATCTCACCGAGCAACCTGGAAACTGATACCACTTGATAGAGGCGGGGTGTCCCGATCTTTCAATGAGATGATAACTATCGATTTTGTGGAGACGACTTTGATGATCCGACTACAAACGTGCACGACGTTGCGCCTTAGCAATCGCTAAACCAACTCTGAGAGGTTATTGACCACGCTGGAGCACGATCAACCTGACCACGAAGGTCTATTCCTGCAAGCAATCGAAGAACAAGCAAGAATATGATTAAGCAATCTGGATATTGCGAGTATGGATGAAGTATTGATAAAAGTGGGGTTTCATAAGCGGTCTTGGTCTGGTCGTTGGACACAAACGAAGTACACGAAGTTGCATCTATGGCTAACTTTTAACTAAATAAAACCCAAGTCTAAACGATGCCTTAAGGGCTATATTTATAGGGAAAAGAGAGGGGATTTTGTCCATCCTTGGCAAGGTGGGACTAAAACACCTCCTAAGTCGTTTTCCCTACAATTTGGACTCTAAAAATATATTACATGGGCCTAGCCCAAAATAAGGTGGCGCAACACCAATAATAAGCTGTGGACGAAATTTATGAATGGCCGCCTTGTATATTTCGTCCACCATCTTGTATGTCATCATGGTGGCTTCAAAGTCCGGAAATCTCCACTTGAACCTCCGTTCTTGTTCTCTTCGCACGCACCTTCATCTCCGTGCTTGACCATGCTCCAATGTTCAACCTTCTTGTCCGTGCTAGGCCCTTTAGTTCCAAGCAACACAAATGTATCTATGTTAGGCAGCATCATATTCTCATGAACGTTAGAAACATTACCAAGAAACGGAAGTACCTGATAATTTAATTGGCGTATCTGAGCTCTAGCAACTGTTCCAAGAGGTAAAACAGTGGGGGATATAGGTGTAACTGTGGTAGCCATGTCCTCATCAGCTAGCAGCAATAGAAACACACAAGAATATGATCCTACAGACTACTAACAAGAGGTGGTGGTGGGTGTCACAAATCCGTCAAGCAAATCTCAAATTCTTACCAGTTCTTACCCAGCAGCAGGCGGTGATCGGCAACCATTGTAGTCAAAACACTCAAAGTTTGGATAGAGCGATTACCAGGGAGAGTCAAACGCACGACGTAGATGTCTGTGGAGCTGGGAAGGCTTATAATATGGTAGCAAAAAGGGTCAGCAATAATCAATTCAGAGATGCAAAGTTGAATAAACGCTCAACAACGGTACTGTGCTGGTCCTAGGCTAGACTGTGCTAGAGACGCGAGCCTAGAACACCAACAAAATCACGGCGCGGCACGTAAACAAGGGAGGAGCACACTCGGAATTTTTTTTCTCTTTTTTTCCCTTTTTTGCACTTCTTTTTTCCACTTTTTTTTTGCTCCGCACCGAATTTTTTTCGAAAAAGTCTACATATGGTCTAAAAACTGCCTAGCCAGAATTTTCCAGACTTAGTTTTTTTTTGAGTTTGGAACTATTTCTCTACTGCGGGTAGCACGGAAGTTGGGGAGTCCTTTTCTGTAACGACTCAGAGTATGACGTGATCTGGAAATCCAAAACAGAGTAACAAAATACTGGACTCGGAATAGGACTGGTGGCGGAGATGAAACTGGTGGACTAGGACTGGTGGCGGAGATGAATCTTGTGGAACTCGGACTGGTGGCGGATATATGTTGCAGGTGGACTCGGATTGGCGTGATGGTGGCGGATATGTGGTGGCGTATATGGACTCGGATTGGCGGTGAATATGTGGTGGTGGTATAAGGCAGCAGCGACGATGATGATGCGGTGGTGATATATGGCAGCGGCGACGTGACAACCTGTGAACAGAACTCGAAACTCTAAAAGACTAGACGCTAAGACCAGCAACTTGACACGACGATGCAACCGCAAATTCAACAAAGCAAATACAGAAAAGATTATGCAAAGGCTCAGATTGGTTCGGATGGGATGAACTAACCCTAATTTTTTTTGGCATTTTCATGGACTATAGGTATGAAGAACAGACTCGATCTAAACTACGAAAAACTATAAAATCTCACTGAGCAACCTGGAATCTGATACCACTTGATAGAGGCAAAGGTGTCCCGTCTTTCAATGAGATGATGGATATCGCTTTGGTGGAAGTCAACTTTGACGATCCGACTACGAACGTGCGAGGACATCGCGCCTTAGCAATCGCTAAACCAACTCCGAGAGGTTATTGACCACGCCGGAGCACGATCAACCTGACCACGAGGTTCTGTTTCCTGCGAGCAAATGAAGAACAAGCAAGAAACTGAGATTGCAATCTGGATATTGCGAATATAAGATGAAAGCTTTATTGATCAAGGTGGGGTTCTGTGACGCCTTTGTCTGGTCGTTGAACACAAACGAAGTACGCGAAGTTGCAGCTATGGCGAACTTTAATCTAAACAAAACCCAAAGTCTAAACGGTGCCCTAAGGGCTATATATATGAAGGAAGAGGGGGGAATTTCGTGGCCCTTGGTGGAGGGGTCCGAAATCAACCCTATCTCTTGTTTCCCCACACATACAGACTCTAAAAACAGCCTATACTTATGTATTTCGAAATTACATGGGCCTGGCCCAATAATAAGATGACACAACACCTAGAATAGCCTCGGGACGCAATTTATGAAGTGGCATCTTGTATATTTCGTCCAAGGCTTCATGCACCCATTATGGTGGCTTCAAAGTCCTGAAATCATCACTTGTAACTCCGTTCTTGTTCGTGCTCCAATGTCCATCCTTCTCCAAGCTAGGCCCTTCATTTGTAAGCAAAACAAATGTATCCAATTTAGGCAGCATCATATTCTCATGAACATTAGAATCATTACCAAGAAACGAAAGTACCTGATAATTTAATTGGCGTGCGCGAGCTCTAGTAATTGGTCCATTATATGTAGCAGTAGGGGCTGTGGGTGTAACAATGGTATTGATGTCCTCATCAACGAGGGTCTATTTCCTGCGAGCAATCGAAGAACAAGTGATGCGGAGCATCCTTCGGTCATCCCCATGGACCTTCCGTCGCCTCACCAAGCACCAAGAGGACCCATGACTAGAGCATGAGCTCGAACTCTCGAGACCGAGGTGACTTCTCTCCTTAGTGATATCACATATGATCCACTCGAGACATGGCTACTACCTAAATCCGATATACTATGCATGATTAGGTGTCAAGAGGAACCTCCCGAGGATGCACGTGAAGACGGACAAGCCGCCAACTCCACGGATGAAGAGAACCAACTGAAATGGGCAAGTTCACGTTCCAGGCCCTGGACATCCGGCCAAGGCACCGGACATCCGGCCCCTGGAGCGTCTCCATCAACAACAGCCGAGCTGGCCAAGTCTACAGGGCCGGACGATGTCCGGCCCAGACATCCGGCCATAGCACGGAAATCCGGCAAAAGTCCCAGAAATCCGGCGCCACGCTCCAGGAACTACAGAAGCTATCGCCTCCAGCTCGGACATCCGGCGACTTGGCCCGGACATCCGGCCCCTCCGGAAGGCCCGGACATCCGGCCCGACGCCCGGACATCTGGCCCCGCCTGTCTGCGCATAGTAAAGGGCCGAAGCCCATGTACCTCTTTGCCCCCCTAGACTATATATACTCCTTCCCCTTCCTCTTTCTAGGGTTAGCATTGGTTCAGCTCATATTTGTGTGAGAGCCTTGCTCATCCACTTGGATAGTTCTCCTCGGAGCTCACGACCTCTTCGGAGAAGATCCCCCAAGCGGATTCAAGACCCCTTCAAGGGAAGACCATCAAGACCTCCTCATGGAGAAGAACGGCTACTCGTGTATCTTTCCTTTGTTGATTTCGAATCTCGTGCTACCCTATGTGTTCGGTGATCTAGCCCTTGTGTGATCGATACTTGTCGGTTGAGTGATTCTCTTGTTTCTCCCTGTGTTTCCCCTTGTGTTTTCCGCATGTTCTTTGTGATTCCCCGTAGGATCCACTCCAAACGTGAAAGATCGTTTCCATAGGGTTCCGCCCTACATCATCTTGGTATCATGAGCTACGTTGATCACGTTTTTGGAGTCCCTACCCCGTGTTTTCTAGCTTGATTTTGTTGTTTTCGTCCTAAATCCAAAAATCCCCACCAAAAATAGCCCCAATTTTTTTTTTTGATTTGTTGGTGTGAGGAAATTTGGTTGGATTTGGTCCATGGATTTGTGTTGCTGCGTGTGGATCTAGCTTTCCCCATCCTCCCTACCCTTTTCCATCCACCAATTTGTCTGAATTTTACCCCGAAGTTGCAATTTTCCCCGTGGAGTTCGTGTTCGTCCCCGATCTAGAGCCCGGACATCCGCCCCGTGTCCACCGGACATCCGGCGCCCCGGACATCCGGCTTCTGGCCCGGACATCTGGCCCCTGGAAGCAGCAACTCCACCCCCACGCCCTTTTCCGCATACTTTCCCCCAATTTTGCCCCGGTACCCACGCTTACTTCCCCAAAGTCCGAACGTTTCCACAAACACCACCACCGCTCACAGCTACCTCCTATGTCGATTTTGACACGTTTTGGTCTTTGAAATTTTGAGTTGTGGTTCCCGTGTCCTATTGTGTTTCGGCTATATAGGTACGGTTCGACGTCACCATCACCACCGCTCACCTCCATCGACTACTCAACATCGCCAAGGACGGTAACTTCGACGACATCTTTGTCATAACTTGCAATTGCATTGATACCCCACATGGCCTTACTTTTGTGTAGCTTACCCATCGAGACTAGCCATTGAGTATTGCCGGAAACGTGACTTGTGCACATTAGTGATCATACTCCATAGCATACATACCATAACACCGTGGTGCATATCTTGGAATCAACTTGTGTGTCACAAAGTTGTCATAGCATACACAATTGCTATCTTGGTTCGTGAAGTTTTGCATGAGAAAAGAGCTCAAAAGTGAAAGAGCCACCCAAGCTTTTAACCAAAGAGAAAAGATAAGCAAAGAGCTTATAAGCAAGAACCATAGCATCATACTACATTAAGATTGTCACATAAGATCATCTTGGATCATAGCACCGAAATACCATACATATAGCATACTTGGGATAGAGATCGTTGCATTTTTGCCTAGTAGGTTGTGCACAAGCTCCGTATCCGCCTATTCTGCAATCGTGCTAGCGTCTCTCTAGTATCGTGCAACAAGAGCATTTTCGTGGATTCCACATTTTGGCTCACTTTTGGTTTGTACAATCCCATTTATCTATTTGCGTGTGTGTTTCCGTGTACCCCTACTTGCTTGATCTACTTATTGCATTTGCAAATTTGTGAATCTTTTCCAACATTATTGAATCTTGCTTTCA
The DNA here is from genome assembly GCF_002162155.2 of Triticum dicoccoides. Classification (NCBI taxonomy): domain Eukaryota; kingdom Viridiplantae; phylum Streptophyta; class Magnoliopsida; order Poales; family Poaceae; genus Triticum; species Triticum dicoccoides. Next base: position 350,135,275 of record NC_041391.1, read on the forward strand.
ATTGCATCAAATTTTGTGCCACCATCCTAACCAAGCTCCAGCATAAGCTTTTACTTGTGTAGGTGTGAGAACCGACAAGAATTGGTACCGATAGTGCTATTTCATTGTCCGCATTTGAGTGAACTTGATTCATCATCAACATCGGTCAAAGGTACATTGGTATAAGTTCTTCTCCTTCTACCACTCACATTTTGCTTGAAATGATGGATAGGCCAAGTACTTCTACCAATCCACTCTTCATCGAGCAAGACGACGACATGTCATCATACGTCACCAAGAGCCACCTCTTTGGTGCACAACGAGCGTTGCATCAAGAGCAACAATCAATGAATAACCGCATCGACAACCTCGCCACCGACTTGTGACTCTCCGAGCAACGTACAGGCGACTACTTCGACAACAAGCTCGACGCGCACAAGCAAGAGAACGATGCAAGAATGGACGAGATCCGTGCCTTGTTGGTGAACCGGCCTCCTTCTACATCATCATACTCAAGATGGAGCCACTCAAGTCGACACTCCGACAATTCCTTCTCTGGCTCAAGTACACCACCTTCGAACACTCTTCGACGAGCCGCGCGTCAAGACTGTCATGCATCTCGCAACCTGCTACACGTCAAGCATTGACAAGAGCAAGCCGATGAGCAAGTACCTCGTCCTCAATCAAACCAAGTCGCTTTTGCTAAAGCTCAAGAACGACAACGACTACGGCGCCAAGAGGAAGAACGAGCGCGTCTACACCAAGAGCAACAAGACGCCGAGGCTCAACGTCTTCAACAACAACAACGAGAAGCACAAGCTCTTGAGGCAGAACGTGCCCTTCAAGAATCAAGTCGAGCCATCGCCAACCGCAATCGCGAACGGTGCAATCAAGAGGAAGCCCTTAGAAAAGAAATCCAAGAGAGGAACTACCATCCGCGCGTACAACGTCAAGCTCCACCTCAACCTCAAGTTCAACAAGAGCAAGTTGATCATGGACTTCATCCATGCCAAGAGCAACATGAGGATGAGTACCCTCCACGTCAAGGGCGTCATCATCACCATCGCCAACAACACAATGAAGAGCAACGCTATGGCAAGCTCAAATTCACAATGCCCAAGTTCAATGGAAGCAATGATCCTGAAGAGTACCTCTCATGGGCATTGAAGGTCAACAAAATCTTTCGTTTGCACAACTATGAGGAAGAGAAGAAGATCGCTATGGCATCACTTGAGTTCCAAGACTATGTGCTCATATGGTGGGAACAAGTCCTTGAGCACCGACAAGCAAGAGGTGAACCTCCAATCACCACTTGGGCTCAAATGAAGGATGTCATGCGAGCACGTTTGGTGCCCACATACTACAACCGCGATCTCTTCAAGAAGCTACAACACCTCAAGCAAGGAATAAAGAGTGTTGAAGAATACTGCAAGGAAATGGAGATTGCCATGATTCAAGCCAATGTCATGGAGGATGATGAGCAAACAATGGCACGATTCTTGAATGGACTCAATCATCCCATCAAGAAGATCGCCGACTTCCAACCTTACTCCAACCTCATTGAGCTCGTGCATCAAGCTACAAAGGCGGAACGTCAAGTGCAAGATGACTTAAAATACGCCAAGTACTCATCCAAGACCTACGGCTTCTCCAATAACCAAGCTTCAACAACTACTCCAACTTCGACATCAACCAAGCCTTCTCTAAGCAACGACGAGAAGTCAAGTTACAAGAAAACTCCGGCAAGTTCAAGTCGTCTTCCTCCTCCTACAAGCAACTTCAAGCCGCGTGCTTCTTCATCTACTCCGACCGATGAGACCGTCAAGACAAGCTCCTTCAAGTGTTTCACGTGCGGCGTCCGAGGCCACAAGTCCTATGAATGCACAAACAAGCGCACCATGATCCTCAACGACGATGGCACCTACGACTCAATGAGTGAAGATGAAATGGAAGCTCTTGAGCAAGTGTCCATGCACCGGCGCGTGAACAAGGATGAAGATGATCAAGTCTTTTGTGATGAAGATACGAGCCCCGCTCTTGTTGTCTCCAAGGTCTTGACTCTTCAACATCAACAAGAAGAAGACCAAAGATGCCACATCTTCCACACAAAGTGATGTAGGGCGGAACCCTAGGGGCCGATCTTTCACATTTAGAGTGGATCCTACGGGAAAACACGAAGAACACGCAGAAAACACAAGGGGAAACACGGGGAGAAACAAGAGGATCACTAAACCGACAAGTATCGATCACACAAGGGCTAGATCACCGAACGCATGAGGTAGCACAAGATTCAAAATCAACAAAGGAAGGATACAAAGGTAGCCGTTCTTCTCCGAGAGGAGGTCTTGAATCCACAAGGGGATCTTCCCGTAAAGGGGTCATGAATCCAAGTGGATCTTCTCCGAAGAGGCTGCGGTCTCTCACGAGGAGGAGATCCGATGGATGAGCGAGGCTCTATCTCACAAAAGAGCTAAATCAACGATAACCCTAACTAGGAGGAGGTGGGGGAGTGTATATAGTGCTAGCCCACTAAGGGTTAAGTGAGAGGGGGATACATGGGCCCTTGGCCCGTTCTCTGTGCGCAGACAGGCGCCGAATGTCCGGGATGGGGGGCCGGATGTCCGGGGCTTCGCGACGGGCCGGATGTCCGGGTGGGGAGGCTGGATGTCCAGGCTGGCCTGGGTGCCCTGCGGTTTCTCTCTGGATACCAGGGGCCGGATTTCCGGCGAGGAGGGCCGGATGTCCGGGGCTTCGGGAGGAGCCGGATGTTCGGGGCACGGGACTGGATGTCTGGGCTGTCGGGGTCGCCTCCAGATGCATTCCGTGATGGAGGCTGGATTTCCGGTGGTTGGGCCAGATGTCCGGGCCTGGCCGAATGTCCGGGCTGTGGCCGGATGTCCGAGGCCTGTAGCAGCTGGCTCTTCTTCCTTCTCCTCTTCCATGCTTCTGCACACGCTTGGCCTTGTTCCTTGGGTTCTCCATGGTTTCCTCGGGTGTACCTGAGTATGCACAAAGTCCGCGCTTGAAGTAGCAACCATGTCTCATGCGAATGGAAAGGGGAAGCATTTAGGAATGGGTTCACCTTGTGTCCAATGGCGCATAGTCGAGGTCTCATCTTATGTATCCTTGGGGCTTGGGGAGTAGTCGGAGTGTACATGAGGATGAACGTGGGATGCTCTGCATCATCTCCCCCCCCCCTTGGGAAAGATCCGACCTCGGATCGTGATCCTCATCACCATGGAAATGGTTGTCGTGGACAGACTTGTAGTCGGACGTAGATGAAGGCGTTGCGCAATCCAACTACTCCAAGGTGTCTCTGGAGTGATAGACATGCAAAAGAGCAAACACAAGCGACACTCGGAAATACAATGGTTACCGCACACAAAGTGTCCATCATGTAATAATGAGTCTGTGCGGCAAGATAGTGCGTGGCAAGGCACAAGATGCTTATCCAAAAGATGTAGAATGAGATGTAAAGCATTCATGTGAGCAAATTCATTCGAGGCATGCACAAAGGTGTTGTGAATATGATGAATGTGATCATTGTGCAAAATGATGTCATAATGGGATGGCGCATCAAAAGCATGCACATGGCAATGGATGCTCAATATGTATATGTTATCATGCAATTGATAGTGGGCACAATACAAGATGCAACAAGGCAAACATAATGTGAGTCAATCCATGCATAGGGTGCAAACTTGTGGTGAGTATGATATGTCCATCGAGCATGACATGTATGAGCACAATCAACAAATATGGATGTGTGAGTGCAATGTGTCAAAGGAGTGTTGATGTACCAATGCTCAATGTCGTGGCATGAGTGGATGTCCGAAGGTGCATCCAAGTCCAAGCGCTCCTCAATGTAAAGGTCCATAGAGCCAATCCCCAATGTCGCTCCTCCGTCCGCGAGATGTATCATGTAGACAACAAGAAGGAAACAACAATGAAAGAGTGACCCATCCAATATGCGTATTTGAGGATGGCTCAAAGGGAAGGAGTTCACCTTTATGAGAATGTCGAAAATGTTGGTGTCGCACATCGTGTATGCCTTCACATAACCAATATGTCTCATGACGGTAATGCCTTGTGAATCCTTCAAAATGAAAGAACATGACAAACACTCGGAAAAACAAATGAGATTAGTGCAAATGCAACACCTATCATTCGTGAGGTAAGATACCCAACAAGTGTATGCATCATGCTCATCATAAGAAAGTACAAGGGAGCATTTCAAAGTATGGAGGCATATGATGTAAGAACAACTAAGTACAATAGGCTCAATCAAACAAGCATGGATCACAAGTATAGTGTCCAAGTCTCCAAGATCAATAAGCATAGTATGGTTGCACTCAATACAAGTGGATATGAGAGAGGCAACTAATGGACACAAGAGACAATGATCAAGATATATCATGCGAGAGGCATGAACATATATGTCATCAACCCAAGAAAGTGAGTAAGAGTGGAACATGGGTGATGCAACCAAGCAAGCAATCATAGTAATCAAGTCAAGCAAGCTAGTAGTGCGAAGATGCAACATACTAGGAAGAATCATGGCAAGCATGTCATTGGTGCAAATAGTGTGCATGAATAATTCACATGTCATAGCACAAGCATGAAAGCAAGATATGAGGAACGTAGGTTCATGGTGTTGGCAACAAGTAGTTTGTAAATAGCAATGTAACATCATGACTCTCCCAACACAAGAATCAACAATAGCATGAGGCACATGATAAACATGGAAAAAGCAACAAGGATCTCCGCCAAGCATGCAAATACATATAGGAATATCATAATGGTGCATCATGGTTAAATGCAAGCAAGGGTCACAATTGCATGGCAAAGTCAAGTAAAGAGGCATAACATGCAAAGTGAACAAGATAGTATGGGCATCAGGTGACAAGTGGTAGATAGCCCATAGCCGTGTGAGAGCCAAGTAGAAGAGATGCCCGTAGTCCTTGCGCGAAGGGAACGGTGGTAAGGATAGTCCACGGGATCCCAAGTCATCGTTGCTCTCAAGAGCTCGTTTCGTCAACTCTTGGGATTGAGAGGTTGACGAGTATATGTGAGTACCTACACAAAATAAAGACAAAGGGAAAATTGTGTGTGCATGGTATATGTACACATCATCCATCATGATGCGCACATGCTTGTGTTGGTTAGCGTGATATAGAAACATGTCATCCATTATGAGAGGTTTGTTATTATGTATCGCATAATGGAGACTCAAATTGTGTAATGCATCATGAGAAATATCTACAGCATTGTTGTTCATGGAATGCATATGGTGTACACAATCATGGGAATCATGCAAAGTATGAAATGCATCAAGATCTCCTAATATGTATGAGGAAACTATGGGGGTCTCCTCATGAGCATTAATGGAAACATCACATGGAGAATATTGACAACATCCAAAACAATGCATATTTGGAACAATGTGATCATGGCATGGAATAGTAGATGAATTGCGCAAATCATGTAAAGGAAGCATGGCAATATCATCACATGAAAAACAAAAGCCCATGACCATCATCTCATCATCTATGCCATAAGTGCAAATAGGATTGATTTTAATGGGGCATGCATAGTTACTATGTTGAGATTGAAATGATGCAATATGGGAGATCTCACTCATAGCATATGACAAGTTCAATGGGTTGTCAAACATGATGTGACCAAAAGAATTTTCACATGATATCCTATGGAGCATAGCATCACAACTAGGCAACTCAACATGCTCATCATCATATTCATCATAAATAGGTAAGTCAAGGCATGAAGAAGTTTCACTAGCATGAAGCATGGTAATAGGTGGGTCAACATCATGGGAGCAATCATTGTCAAGAGAGTCCACTAGTGGGACAAGATAAGCACCATCACCTATGTTACCTTTGGGGCATCACTCATGTGTTGTAGGTGAGGTGTCGAAGATCCATTCGTTGTCCTCTTCATCTTGATGGAACCATGTGGAGGGTGCATCATCGTCCACCATGGCCATCGGTGTCTCCATTGGAGGGATGGACTCGTCGAGGGTAGGCATGTCGTCATGTAGGAGACCTAGCACCAAAGAAGAAAACACACTAGGAGTAGAGGTTAAGTCGTTAGAAATCATAGTGGCCTCACATGCCGTGTCAACTACCTCACTCAGTAAGTGTTGTGGCTCACTCACTCCCTCAAGGGTGCTCTCACTCATATGGTTGGTGGAGTCACTCAAATGGCGCTCAACCTCACATAGGATGTGTGGCATGCTCTCATGTGTGGGGCTAGTGGTGGTCACACTCATCCTCTCATAGGAAATGCTCTCAATGTCACGTATGGTGGAGTCACTCATGTCACTCATGGGGTGGTGGCTCTCCTCACATGACAAATTGGGCATCTCGACATATGTGGGTGTCGGAGAGGTGTAGGTGCAAATGTCTCCATACGCGGTCGCGTAGCTTGACTCGGAGTATGAGTCCAATATGGGCACCGTCTTCATGTTGTTTAAGAGGTTCGCGCTCGTCGCCGTGGTCAAAGGGGATGGCCCTTGCTCGACCTTCTTATCGTCGTCTTGGTGTTGGAGGTCCATATGATGTGGCACCTCGTATCTCGTCTCCATGACCGAAGGGAATTTCCCATGCTCGGCCATCCTCCTTGGGGGGCTTCCGAAGATGGAAGTGTCGCCCTCGCTCGTAGGTGGTCGCCTTGGACTAGATGAAGTTGATGTAGGTGTACTCATTGGAAGTAGGCGAAGATGTCGTATGTCCAAAGGCGAAGATGCCTTGATAGCACTTGGGCGAAGATGCCGAAGTGGTGGTGGTAGCCGTAGCTCCGTCTTGGTGGTGCTCGTCCCGCGGTCTTCTCTTTTGCTCATGAAGCTTCGACTTGGCGTGAAGTAGGGCTTGTTGGGACTTGTGCACTTGCGCTTGTGGAGCATCTTCATGATGATGATGTCGTTGTCATGCTTGAGCTCGTAGTAGATGTTGTTCGTCGTCGTCGTGCACATGATGCTTGGAGGTGACTTGCCCTTCATGGCGATGTTGATCATGAACGTGATGGTGGTCGCCATGTAGATGTGGACGAGGACGATTTGCACTTGCATTGCTTTCGCGCTCCGAAGACTTGTGTCTTGAATGTCGCCGCCTTGAAGATGACGAAGGGGAAGAAGACTTGATCAAGGCTCTAATCTCCTCCATCCTTGCATCTTGCTCCTCTTTAGGTGCGGAAAGCTTCTTGTTGATGTAGTCCCTTTTCCTTGCTTCGGAGTGAAGAATGTCGATGGAGATGTTCTCGATGCGCTCTCGCAATCTTGATTGTGCGCCTTGTATTTGTCGTTGTAGATCGAAGATGGACGCTTTGTTGATGTAGTTGTTCACGCCATCGTTGTTGTCGTAGACCGGAGATGAAATGCCTTGCCTATCCATCACAAGACTCGAGCAAATATGAGTGGGAGAAAGAGAAGAACTTATACCAATGTACCTTGACCGATGTTGACAATGAATCAAGTTCACTCAAATGTGGACAATGAAATAGCACGATTGGTACCAATCCTTGTCGGTTCTCACACCTACACAAGTAAAGCTTATGGAGGAGCTCGGTGAGGATAGTGGCACAAAAATTTAATGCAAAATGTTAGCAAGAGTCAATAATGTTGAAAGAGATTCACAAATTCGCAAGTGAAACAAATGGACCAATAGCAAAGAATGGTACACGGAAACACACACACGGATAGATAAATGGGGTCGTGTAATGAAGGAATGAGCACAAAATGTGGAATCCACGGAAAACGCTCGTGTTGCACAACTCAAGAGAGACGCTAGCACAATTGCTCTATTGGCGGATACGACACTTGTGCACAACCTATAAGATGCAAAATGGATAAACTTTCTATCCCAAGTATGTTATGTATGTATGGTTCCCGGTGTTTCTCTCAAGATGATCCAAGATGATCGGATATGACAATCTTATATGCAATGTGGTATAATGCTATGGCACTTGCTTACAAGCTTTTTGCTCTCTTTATTTTTCTTTGCTTAAAAGCTTATTTCTTTTTCTTTTTCTTTTTTTTGTATGGCCACTTTGCACAATGCACAAACCAAGATAGCAATTGTGTACATTGGGGAACAAACTTGTAACACAAGATATGATAGCAATATATGCACCACGATGATATGGTATGTATGCTATGGGAAGTATGATCATTAATGTGCACAAGTAATGTTGCCGGCAATACTCAAATGGCTAGTCTCGATAGGCAAGTAACGCAAAATGGGCTAGGGGTTAACAATGCAATGGCAAGGGGAATATACAATGGAGGTATACCACGATACCAAGATGATATGGAGGTTACCGTCCTTGGCGATGATGAGTGACGGTGTTCTTGATGTAGAAACCAAGATAATGGAGTCTCGTCCCTAAGTAGCCGAAACACCTTAGGAAACGGAAAAACCGCGAACTCAAAATCTCAAACGTTAAATGTCAAAATGGTGGTAGCGGAGAGTGGTGGTGGTGTGCACTTGGCAATGCGGAGGTGGGATGACGGGCTATACACGTGTCAAAGTTGAAGTTGCCACCATTAGTAGCCTAAACACCTTAGGAGACACAAGCCACAACTCGAAAAAGCTCAAACAACAATTGGGTTAAGTTGGGTTGTCGGAAGTGTATGGTGGGCAAGGTTATGTGGAAGTAGTGGTGGTGGTTGATGAAGAAGCAACCGTCCCTAAGTAGTCGAAACACCTTAGGAGACTCGAATCACTACTCAAGCAACCACTAATGCTATATGGATCAAAACGGGTTAGGTTGCGGAAGTCGGTGGTGGTTATGCGGATGTTGTGGTGGAAGCCCTAGGCAAAGATGCCAAAATTCACAAAATTTGATGTAGCCAAATGATGTTGGTGTTATTTTTGGGGGATGGGGGATGTCAATAGCTTCAAAACGAGCTAAAGAACGCCAAAACGGACACCGGATGAATTAGTTAAGGTCAAAACGGTGAAACGGAAAAAGCTGAAATCCCAGGGGCCGGACATCCGGGGGTCGGGCCGGATTTCCGGTGGCTGAATGTCCAGAACCGTGCGCGAAATGTGCGCCAGGGGCCGGATGTCCGGGCCAATGGCCAGATGTCCGGGCAGGCCGGATGTCCGCTGGTCGGGCCGGATGTCCGGGCTCCCAATCCGAGGATGATCTCGAGGAACTTGATTTTGGGGGCGGAAATTGATGATTTCAGGGGCAAAATTGCGGAGATTTCGTGGATGAAAGATGGGGAAACTTGGGGAGATTCTAGATCCACTTGAAACCAATCAAATCCATGGATCAAAATCAACAAAACATCATCAAACCAACAAGTCACAAAAAAATTTGGGGGCTATTTTTGGAGGGGGTTTTCGGATTTAGGACGAAATCAACAAAATCAAGCTAGAAAACACGGGGTAGGGGCTCCAAAAACGTGATCAACGTGGCTCATGATACCAAGATGATGTAGGGCGGAACCCTAGGGGCCGGTCTTTCACGTTTGGAGTGGATCATACGGGGAAAACATGAAGAACGCACGGAAAACACAAGGGGAAACACGGGGAGAAACAAGAGGATCACTAAACCGACAAGTATCGATCACACAAGGGCTAGATCATCGAACACATGAGGTAGCACAAGATTCAAAATCAACAAAGGAAGGATATAAAGGTAGCCGTTCTTCTTCGAGAGGAGGTCTTGAATCCACGAGGGGATCTTCCCGTAAAGGGGTCTTGAATCCAAGTGGATCTTCTCCGAAGAGGCCGCGGTCTCTCACGAGGAGGAGATCCGATGGATGAGCGAGGCTCTATCTCACAAATGAGCTAAATCAACGCTAACCCTAACTAGGAGGAGATGGGGGAGTATATATAGTGCTAGCCCACGAAGGGGTAAGTGAGAGGGGGATACACGGGCCCTTGGCCCGTTCTCTATGCGCAGACAGGCGCCGGATGTCCGGGCTCGGGGGTCGGATGTCTAGGGCTTCGCGACGAGCCGGATGTCCGGGCGGGGAGGCCGGATGTCCGGGCTGGCCTGGTTGCCCTGCGGTTGCTCTCTGGATACCAGGGGCCGGATTTCCGGCGAGGAGGGCCGGATGTCCGGGGCTTCGGGAGGAGCCGGGTGTCCGGGGCACGGGACCGGATGTCCGGGCTGTCGGGGTCGCCTCCAGAAGCATTCTGTGATGGAGGCCGGATTTCCGGTGGTTGGGTCGGATGTCCGGGCCTGGCCGAATGTCCGGGCTGTGGCCCGATGTCCGGGGCCTATAGCAGCTGGCTCTTCTTCCTTCTCCTCTTCCATGCTTCCGCACACGCTTGGCCTTGTTCCTTGGGTTCTCCATGGTTTCCTCGGGTGTACCTGAGTATGCACAAAGTCCGCGCTTGAAGTAGCAACCATGTCTCATGAGAATGGAAAGGGGAAGCATTTAGGAATGGGTTCACCTTGTGTCCAATGGCGCATAGTCGAGGTCTCATCTTATGTATCCTTGGGGCTTGGGGAGTAGTCGGAGTGTACATGGGGATGAACGTGGGATGCTCCGCATCACTAATGCCGGCATCAATGGACGATTCGTCAAGGTCATCATCGATGGAGGTAGTTGCCACAACTTGGCAAGTGAAGAACTATGCTCCAAGCTTCAATTGGTAAAGAGGAAGCACCCGCACCCCTACAAGGTTCAATGGCTAAGTGACTCCGGCACTATACGAGTTGAGCATACGGTCCAAGTATCCTTCAAAATTGGTGCATATGAGGACACTTTGGAGTGTGATGTGGTCCCAATGACCATTTGCCACCTCCTTCTTGGTCGATCGTGGTGTCTTCCACAACGGGCGTACCAACCACTATAGCTTCAAGATGAAAGGGAAAGAATATGTGCTACAACCTATGTCTCCTAGTCAATTGATAGCCGACAAGCAAGCCAACCACCGTAGAGAGAAGAGTCAAAAATACATCCACCAAAAAGTGAGTGAGAGCCAAAAGCCAAACTTGAGCGCCTCTTCGCCTAGAGAGAAAAACCTCATACTATTTGCCACAAAAAGTGAGATGAGGGAAGTGTGTGAGAACCCATCGAGTGTGATGCACTTTGTCCTAGTGTGCAAGGATGGGGAACCTAACACTAACACCCCTAACGAGCTACCTTTAGTGTTTCAATCTCTTTTGCAGGAATTTCAAGATGTTTTCCCCGATGAGCTACCTCCGGGTCTACCTCCTCTACGAGGCATTGAGCACTGAATCGACCTCGTCCCCGGAGCGCCACTTCCAAACAAAGCTCCATACCGTGTCAATCCCAAAGAAACCAAGGAGATTCAACGGCAAGTACAACAACTAATCGACGACGGTCATGTACGTGAAAGCTTAAGCCCTTGTGCCATCCCGGTTATACTTGTGCCTAAGCCCGATGGAAGTTTCCGCTTGTGTTCCTATTGTAGACCTATAAATGCTATTACCGTTCGCTATAGGCATCCCATTCCTCGCTTAGATGATATGCTTGATGAACTTAGTGGAGCCAACTTTTTCTCAAAAATTGATCTTAAAAGTGGCTATTATCAAATCCGCATTCAAGATGGAGATGAATGGAAAACGGCTTTCAAAACCAAATTTGGCTTATATGAGTGGTTAGTTATGCCTATGGGTTTATCGGAGGCTCGCGGTACTTTCGTGTGTCTCATGCATTATGTGCTTCAACCTTATATTGGAGTCTTTGTTGTGGTTTACTTCGATGATATTCTTGTGTTTAGCAAAACCATGAAAGAACATCTTAATCATGTTAGGGCTGTTTTGCAAACCCTTCGCAAGGAAAGTCTTTACGCAAACATGAAAAAGTGCACATTTGGTGTTGACAAAGTGGTTTTCTTGGGTTTCGTTGTATCTTCCAAGGGTGTCCATGTTGATGAAACTAAAATTGAAGCAATTAAAACTTGGCCCCAACCCACAAATTTGCAACAAGTGCGTAGTTTTCTTGGTCTTGCAGGTTTTTATCGTCGCTTTGTGAAAGATTTTAGCACTATCGCAGCTCCTTTACATGCCTTGAGTAAGAAGAATGCTCCTTTTGTTTGGGGATCTTTGCAATCCACCGCTTTTGATGAGCTCAAGTCTTTGCTTACTCATGCTCTGATTCTTGCTTTGCCCAATTTTGACAAAACTTTTGAGGTTCATTGTGATGCAAGTGGTACCGGAATTGGCGGAGTTTTGATGCAAGAAAAACGAGCCATTGAATATTTTAGTGAAAAACTCTCCGGTGCTCAACTTAACTATCACATATATGACAAAGAATTGTATGCCCTAGTGCGTGTACTACATGTTTGGGAACATTATCTTAGACCTCATGAATTTGTCATCCATACCGATCATGAAACGCTTAAGTACTTAAAAGGTCAAACTAAGTTGAACAAGCGTCATGCCAAATGGAGTGAATTTATTGAATATTTTCCCTATGTGATCAAGTACATTAAGGGTAAGAAAAATGTAGTTGCCGATGCACTTTCACGCATATGCACGCTTGTCACTAAACTTGAGTTGAATGTTATAGGCTTTGAGCACATAAAAGACTTGTATGCTAATGATCCATCTTTTGCTATTACTTATGCTAAGTGTTTGACGCATACTTCTTGGGAACAATATTACATCAAGGATGGTTATCTTATGAGAGCTAACAAACTATGCATTCCCGAGTCTTCTCTTCGTTTGCTCCTTTTGCAAGAGGCTCATGGAGGCGGACTCATGGGATACTTTGGACGCGAAAAGACTTTCGCCATGCTCTCCAAGAACTACTTTTGGCCCAAGATGTTCTGCGACGTCTCACGCTTCACCACCCGATGCTCTACATGTCGCAAAGCTAAGTCTAAAGCTCAATCACATGGTCTTTTCATGCCTCTTCCTATTCCTTATCAACCTTGGGAAAACATTAGCATGGATTTTGTACTTGGTTTGCCTAGAACGCAAAATGGCAAGGATTCCGTGTTTGTCGTTGTGGACCGATTTTCTAAGATGGCACATTTCATCCCATGCAACAAGATAGACGATGCTTCACACATTGCAAATCTCTTTTGTAGGGAAATCTTGCGTCTCCATGGAGTACCAAAGACAATCGTCTCCGACCACGACGTCAAGTTCTTGAGTTACTTTTGGAAGACCCTATGTGCCAAGCTTAGAATCAAGCTCTTGTTCTCATCTGCATACCATCCTCAAACCGACAGCCAAACGGAGGTGACGAACTGTACACTATCCACTCTACTTCGCGTGTTGATCAAGAAGAACATCAAGGAGTGGGAGGAGTGTATACCCATCGCCGAGTACGCCTACAACCGTGCAAGACATTCGACGACCGGCAAGTCTCCTTTCGAGGTCGTCTACGGCTTCAACCTGTTGTCCCCATTGGACATTCTACCTCTTCCTCTACAAGAGCGCACCAACCTTGACGCAAGTGCCCGTGCAAGCTACATCAAGAAGATGCATGAAGATACAAGACACACCATCGAGCGCCAAGTACAACGACTCACGACCAAGCTCAACGTCAACAAGCATCCCATGATATTCAACATTGGAGACCTCATGAGGCTACACCTTCGCAAGGACCGTTTCCCCAGCGAACGCAAGTCCAAACTGCTCCCTCGAGCTGACGGACCCTTCAAGGTGCTAGCATGCTACAACAACAATGCTTACAAGATCGATCTCCCACGCGACAAGTACAACATGAGCGACATCTTCAACGTATCCAATCTCTCCCCGTACCATGGTGATGAGGATTTCAATCTGAGGTCGGATCTTTCACAAGGGGGGGAGATGATGCGGAGCATCCTTCGGTCATCCCCATGGACCTTCCGTCGCCTCACCAGCACCAAGAGGACCCATGACTAGAGCACGAGCTCGAACTCTTGAGACCGAGGTGACTTCTCTCCTTAGTGATATCACATATGATCCACTCGAGACATGGCTACTACCTAAATCCAATATACTATGCATGATTAGGTGTCAAGAGGAACCTCCCGAGGATGCACGTGAAGACGGACAAGCCGCCAACTCCACGGATGAAGAGAACCAACTGAAACGGGCAAGTTCACCTTCCAGGCCCCGGACATCCGGCCCCTGGAGCGTCTCCACCAACAACGGCCAAGCTGGCCAAGTCTACAGGGCCCGGACATCCGGCGTCCGGCCCGGGCATCCGGCCACAGCCCGGAATTCCGGCAGAAGTCCCGGAAATTTGGCGCCATGCGCCAGGAACTACAGAAGCTATCACCTCCAGCCCGGACATCCGGCGACTTGGCCCGGACATCCGGCCCCTCCGGAAGGCCCGGACAACCGGCCCGACGCCCGGATATCCGGCCCCGCCTGTCTGTGCACAGTAAAGGGCCGAAGCCCATGTACCTCTTCGCCCCCCTAGACTATATATACTCCTTCCCCTTCCTCTTTCTAGGGTTAGCATTGGTTTAGCTCATATTTGTGTGAGAGCCTTGCTCATCCACTTGGATACTTCTCCTCGGAGCTCATGACCTCTTCGGAGAAGATCCCCCAAGCGGATTCAAGACCCCTTCAAGGGAAGACCATCAAGACCTCCTCATGGAGAAGAACGGCTACTCATGTATCTTTCCTTTGTTGATTTCGAATCTCGTGCTACTCTATGTGTTCGGTGATCTAGCCCTTGTGTGATCGATACTTGTCAGTTGAGTGATTCTCTTGTTTATCCCCGTGTTTCCCCTCGTGTTTTCCGCGTGTTCTTCGTGATTCCCCGTAGGATCCACTCCAAACATGAAAGATCGTCACCATAGGGTTCCGCCCTACATCAACAAGCAAGAAACTGAGATTGCAATCTAGATATTGCGAATAAAAGATGAAAGCTTTATTGATCAAGGTGGGGTTCTGTGACACCTTTGTCTGGTCGTTGAACACAAACAAAGTATGCAAAGTTGCAGCTATGGCAAACTTTTAATCTAAACAAAACCCAAAGTCTAAATGATGCCCTAAGGGCTGTATATATGGAGGAAGAGGGGGGGGGGATTTCGTGGCCCTTGGAAGAGGGGTCCCAAACCAACCCTAACTCTTGTTTCCCCACACATACGGACTCTAAAAACAGCCTATACTTAAGTATTTCGAAAATACATGGGCCTAGCCCAATAATAAGGTGACGCAGCACCTAGAATACTCTCTAGACGAAATTTATGAAGTGGCATCTTGTATATTTCGTCCAATGCTTCATGCACTCCTTATGGTGGCTTCAAAGTCCTGAAATCATCACTTGTAACTCCGTTGTTGATCCCCTTGCGCATGCCATCAACTCCATGCGTGTTCTTGCTCCAATGTTCATCCTTCTCCAAGCTAGGCCCTTCATTTGTAAGCAAAACAAATGTATCCAATTTAGGCAGCATCATATTCTCATGAACATTAGAATCATTACCAAGAAACGAAAATACCTGGTAATTTAATTGGCGTGCGCGAGCTCTAGTAATTGGTCCAGTAAATGTAACAGTAGGGGCTGTGGGTGTAACAATGGTATTGATGTCCTCATCATCCTCCCCTTCTTGAAATGAAGTCGTCCTCGACGGAAGCTCATCGTCCTCACCCAAATAAGGCTTCAAATCTGTAATGTTAAAAGTGGGACTAACCCCAAAATCTGCAGGTAGCTCAAGTTTATATGCATTATCATTTATTTTTTCTAACACCTTAAAAGGACCAACAGCACGTGGCATTAGCTTTGATTTGCGCAAATTAGGAAATCTATCCTTACGTAAATGTAACCAAACAAGATCTCCATGTGCAAACACAACATGTTTTCTACCCTTATCTCCAGCAAGTTTATATTTAGCATTCATACGCTCAATGTTTTCCTTAGTTAACTCATGCATTTTTAAAATCAATTCAACACGTTCTTTAGCATCAAAATTAACCTTCTCCGAAGATGGAAGAGGCAACAAATCAATAGGTGCACGAGGTAGGAAACCATACACAATTTCAAAAGGGCACATCTTAGTAGTAGAATGCAATGAACGATTATAAGCAAATTCAATATGAGGCAAGCATTCTTCCCATCTTTTCTTATTATTCTTCAAAACAGCCCTAAGCATAGTAGACAATGTTCTATTGACTACTTCAGTTTGTCCACCAGTTTGGGGGTGACAAGTAGTACTAAAAAGCAGTTTAGTCCCCAACTTAGCCCATAAAGATCTCCAAAAGTGGCTAAGGAATTTAGTATCACGATCTGGAACAATAGTATTTGGCACACCATGCAAGCGAATAATTTCCCGAAACAATAATTAAGCAACATTAACACCATCATCGCTTTTATGACATGGTATAAAGTGTGCCATTTTCGAAAATCTATCCACGACAACAAATATGCTATCCCTCCCCTTCTTTGTTCGAGGTAAACCTAAAACAAAGTCCATAGATATATCCTCCCAAGGAATACTGGGTACAGGCAAAGGCATATATAAACTATGAGGGTTGAGTCTTGACTTAGCTTTTTGACATGTAGTGCAGCGAGCAACAAAACGCTCAACATCCCGTCTCATCTTTGGCCAAAAGAAATGTGTAGCAAGTACGTCCTCCATCTTCTTCACGCCAAAGTGTCCCATTAATCCTCCTCCATGCGCCTCCTGCAACAACAAAAGACGAACAGAGCTAGCAGGAATGCATAGCTTGTTAGCACGGAACACAAAGCCATCATTAATAATGAACTTGTTCCAAATGTTCTTCCAAAGATTTGCTATAAATCAATATATAATCAAAATAGACTACCACAAATCGTCCCAACGAAAGCACGTAAAACTTCGTTCATTAGTCTCATGAAAGTACTAGGTGCATTAGTTAACCCAAAAGGCATGACTAACCACTCATATAAACCAAACTTAGTTTTAAATGTTGTTTTCCATTCATCACCCAATTTCATACGAATTTGATGGTATCCACTACGCAAATCAACTTTGGAGAATATTGTAGAGCCACATATTTCATCAAGTATGTCATCTAGCCTAGGAATAGGATGACGATAACGAATAGTAATATTATTAATGCCTCTACAATCAACACACATACGCGACGTATCATCCTTTTTAGGCACTAGTATAATAGGAACAGCACAAGGACTAAGAGATTCGCGTATATAACCTTTGTTGAGCAGCTCCTGTACTTGACGCATAATCTCCTTTGTCTCCTCTGGATTGGTACGGTATGGTGCACAGTTGGGTAGCGATGCACCGGGAATTAAGTCAATTTGATGCTCAATCCCTCGAATAGGTGGTAATCCCGGTGGCACGTCTTGTGGAAAGACGTCAGCAAACTCCTGCAAAATGTTAGTGACAGCAGGGGGAAAAGAGGAAGGCACGTCCTCGAATGTAAATAATGCCTCTTTGCACACAAAAGCATAGCAAACAGATTTGCTAAAATCTATCTCATCAATATCAGATTTGGTGGCAAGTAAACATGCACTTTTCAATTTAATTTCAGAAGCAACAGTAGATGGTTTATTATTAGGCTTCATTTGTTGCTCAAATTCTTTGCCCACAATCTGATTTTCACTCTTATTTTTCTCCTATTTTGCTTGATTAGCTCTATTAATATCATCTTTAAAAATGGAATCAAGAGTCATAGGAAGCAAAGTAATATTTTTATCCTTATGAACAAGAGTATACCGATTGTTTCTACCATGGTGTACAGAATTTTTATCAAATTGCCATGGTCTACCCAGTAATAAGGAACATGCTTGCATAGGTACCACATCACAATCAACATAATCAGCATACGTGGAGATACTAAAATGCACACGAATAGTACGTGTTACCTTAACCTTGCCACTGTTGTTGAACCATTAGATGTAGTAAGGATGTGGATGTGGTCTTGTGGTGAGAGAGAGCTTCTCCTACATCTCCATGCTAGCCAAGTTGTTGCAACTCCCTCCATCTATGATCACGCAAACAGAACGTTCCTTCACAACTCCCTTTGTATGGAACAAATTATGCCTCTGATTTTGCTCAGCTTGTGTAACCTGCACACTCAAAACACGTTGAGCAACTAAACATTCATACCTGTCAGCATCTTCAGGAGCCATGTATTGCGTCTCATGATCAGAATTGTCTCCACCGTGTTCTTCACGTGTAATAAGAGCCAAAGTCTCCTCATCATAGTCACTAGCGGATTCATACCCACCATCCTCAGTAGCAATCATCACAAGCTGAGATTTGCATTCTCTCGCAAAATGTCATCTTCCCTTACAACGACGACAAATAATATCACTGGTGTGCCCTGTTGATGCCATGGAAGAAGACGAACTCTGTGCAGGCCGGATAGGTGTGCTCTTGGCAGATAATGGTAGTTGTTCCTGCTTCCTTGTATCACGGCTGGAGGTAACAGCAGATGGAGGTGTCAGTGCAGTAGAATGTGTGGAAGTAGAGGATGCACACGGTGTCCATGATGAAGGTCGACCTGCAGAAAAGTTAATCCACGCCAATGCCTGTCGATCCTGCACTTCACGTTCAGCTTTACAAGCAAGATGGAATAAACGAGTGATATTATTATAATCCTTATACTCTAGAATCGTCTGAATCTCTCTATTTAATCCACCCATAAAACGTGCAAGCATAGCTTCATTCTCCTCAACAATACCACATCTAATCAAGCCAGTTCGTAATTCCTGATAATATTCTTCTACATAATTTTTTCCTTGTCTTAAGCGCTGCAATTTTTGAATTAATTCACGTTGATAATATGGTGGAACCCAACGAGTATGCATAGCAGTTTTCAAAGCAGCCCAACTAGCTGGAATAGGATATAATCTACAATATTCAGACCACCAAACACATGCAAAGCTAGTGAAAGCACAAACAGCAGCAGGAACACGTCTCTCCTCAGGATATTGTAAACATGTAAACAGTTGTTCAGTTTCTAACTCCCAAGTAAGATATATATCAGGAACATATCTACCCTCAAATGGTGGAATATTCAATTTCAGTTTAGGGAGATGGTAATGATCTCGTACCTGAGGGGGAGCCCTAACATTGCCATTATTTGCATGTGGATGACCTGGTGGTTGTGGTGCTGGTGGTTGCACGTAGTTCTGATTTTGATCAACCTCATCCTCGTAATCTCCCGCATAATCATCCTCCTCCCCATCAGCAGCAGGAGCCACAAAATTATCAACAGCAGCACCAACAGTTTGGCCAGGCTGAAGAGGAACACGCCTCGCTCGGTGGAGGGCTGTTTCGCGATGTGGAGGTAGTCGTCGTCGTTGTTGTTGTTGTTGCAGAGGTGCAACAGGTGCAGCCGGTGGTGGAATACGCGCAAGCAGTTCATTAAATCTGTTATCGAGCTTTGTTTTGAACGTCTTCTCAAGGCCAGTGATCTTCTCCATGGCCTCTTCAAAATTGTTCAGCACATCTTGCACCTGTTCAGTCATCATTTGCTGAAACTTATCATGAAGCTCCTTGTTCGTTAAGTTCTCCCAGTCAATCTCGTTGGCTTGTGATCCTGGCATGGTTAGAAACAATAGAAACACACAAGAATATGATCCTACAGACTACTAATAAGTGATGGTGGTGGTGGGTGTCACAAATCCGTCAAGCAAAACTCAAATTCTTACCAGTTCTTACCCAGCAGCAGGCGGTGATCGGCAACCGATGTAGTCAAAACTCTCAAACCTTGGATAAAGCGATTACCAGGGAGAGTCAAACGCACGATGTAGATGTATGTGGAGCTAGGAAGGCTTATAATATGGTAGCAAAAATGGTCAACAATAATCAATTCAGATATGCAAAGTTGAATAAACGCTCAACGACGGTATTATGCTGGTCCTAGGCTAGACCGTACTAGAGACACGAGCCTAGAACACTAACAAAATCACGGCGCTGCATGTAAACAAGGGAGGAGCACACTCTAATTTTTTTCCCTTTTTCTTTTCACTTTTTTTTGCACTTTTTTTCCTCTTTTTTTTTGCTCCACAACAAATTTTTTTCGAAAAAGTCTACAAATGTCCTAAAAACTGCCTAGCCAGAATTTTCCAGACTTTTTGTTTTGAAACTGGAACTATTTTTCTTCTGCGGATGGCTCGAAAGTTGGGGAGTCCTACTCTGTCACGGCTCGGAGTACCGCGTGATCTGGAAATCGAGAACAAAGTAACAATTACTGGATTCGGACTAGGACTGGTGGCGGAGATGAATCTGGTGGAAACTCGGACTGTTGGCGGATATATGCAGGGCAATGGAACACGGATTGGTGGCGAATCCGTGATGGAGGTGGACTCAGATTAGCGTGATGGCGGTGGATATGTGGTATATGGGAGCGGCGATGACGATGGTGGTATATGGCAGCTGTGATGACGATGGTGGTATATGGCAGCGGTGATGATGATGGTGGTATATGGTAGCGGTGATGACGATGGTGCGGCGGCGGCGTGACAACTTGTGAGCAGAACTCAAAACTCTAAAGGGCTAGACTCTAGGACCAGCAACTTGACACGATGATGCACTGGCAAATTCAACAAAGCAAATGCCAAAAAGATTATGCAAAGGCTCAGATTGGTTCGGATAAGATGAACTAACCCTAATTTTTTTTGCCTTTTTCGTGGACTATAGGTATGAAGAACAAACTCGATCTAAACTACGAAAAACTGTAAAATCTCACCGAGCAACCTGGAAATCTGATATCACTTGATAGGGGCAAAGGTGTCCCGATGTTTCGATGAGATAGCAATCGTTTTCTGTGGGAGTCGACTTTGACGATCTGACTACGAACGTGCGAAGACGTCGTGCCTTAGCAATCGCTAAACCAACTTCCGAGGGGTTATTGACCATGCCGGAGCACGATCAACCTGACCACGAGGGTCTATTTCCTGCGAGCAAACAAAGAACAAGCAAGAAACTGAGATTGCAATCTGGATATTGCGAATAAAAGATGAAAGCTTTATTGATCAAGGTGGGGTTCTGTGACGCCTTTGTCTGGTCGTTGAACACAAACGAAGTATGTGAAGTTGCAGCTATGGCAAACTTTTAATCTAAACAAAACCCAAAGTCTAAATGATGCCCTAAGTGTTGTATAAATGGAGGAAGAGGGGGGGGGGGATTTCGTGGCCCATCGAAAAGGGGTCCGAAACCAACCCTAACTCTTGCTTCCCCACACATATGGACTCTAAAAACAACCTATACTTAAGTATTTCGAAAATACATGGGCCTGGCCCAATAATAAGGTGACGCAGCACCTAGAATAGCCTCTAGACAAAATTTATGAAGTGGCATCTTGTATATTTCGTCCAAGGCTTCATGCACTCCTTATGGTGGCTTCAAAGTCCTGAAATCATCACTTGTAACTCCGTTCTTGATCCCCTTGCTGATGTAGGGTAGAACCCTAGGTTGGATCTTTTCACACTTGGAGGGGGAAAAGGAGAGAAACCACAAGAACAACAAGAACACAAAGATGAACACAAAGAGGCAATCACTCCAACAATTCCCGATTACACATCCACTAAGGTAACAACACAAGATCCACAAGTCACAAACACAATCAAAGGAAAGATACAATGGCAAAGTTCATCCCAAATCCAAAGGAAGTGGGGGCTTGAAAGGTAGTCTTCTCCTTATGGAGGTCTTGAAATCCTCAAGGATTCTTCCCTAGGGGGTCTTGATCCTCCAAGGGAGAAGGTAAAGGAGCAAAGCTCACAAAGATCTCATCTACAACTTTGCTAACCCTAAACATGGTCCTAGGTACAGAATATATAGCCTTGGGGTCGAAGGAGAATAAGTGGAGCCAAAGATGCAATCTCAGCCGACCATCCTGGGAGGCCCGTGCCCACGGGGCAAGTTGGGCCCGTGTGCACGGGGGTCCCGTGGGCACGGTACAGGCCCGTGCGCACGGGGTGCTCCAGCATCAGGTTCCTGTGTAGCCCGTGGGCACGGGGTCTCTGGGGCCCGTGCGCACGGGGTCGCCTGGAGCTTCCTATGCTGCTGTTGTTCTCCTTGTTCTTGGTCCACACGGCCTTGGGGTGGTTCTCCTTCTCCTTGGTGATGCTCCTGAGCTTCTTGGTGATGTTCCTCTTCATACCTAAGGAGGCATAGCATATTTTGGTGAGGTAGTAAACATGTTCCATCCGTGTCCATGTGCAAGTCTAGTAGGAAGGAGTTCACCTCGGTTTCCAAAGCATGTGCTCTTGCTCTTGTCATGGGTCCTCGTGGGGTTGGATGTGTCAGTGTAGAGTCCATGGGGATGATGGAAGGATGCTCCACATTATCTCCCCTCCCTTGGGAAAGATCCAACCTCGGACCAAAATCTTCATCACCATGGAAAGGTGAGAGGTCATTGACGTTGAAGATGTCGTCACGTTGTACTTGTCTCATGGGAGTTCAATCTTGTAGGCGTTGTCGTTGTAGCGTGCTAGCACCTGGAATGGTCCATCGGCTCGAGGGAGAAGTTTGGACATGCGTTCGTTGGGGAAGCGGTCCTTGCGAAGGTGTAGCCACACGAGATCGCCTATGTTGAAGATCATGGGTTGCTTGTCGGCGTTGAGCTTGGTTGCTAGTCATTGTACTTGGCGCTCGATGATGTTCCTTGTATCTTCATGCATCTTCTTGATGTAGCTTGCTCGTGCACTCGCATCCATGTTGGTGCGCTCTTGTAGAGGTAGAGGTAGAATGTCCAAAGGGAACAACGGGTTGAAGCCGTAGACGACCTCGAAGGGGGACTTGCCGGTAGTAGAATGTCTTGCACGGTTGTAGGTGTACTCGGCGATGGGTAGACACGCCTCCCACTCCTTGATGTTCTTCTTGATCAACACGCAAAGTAGAGTGGATAGTGTCCGGTACGTCACCTCCATTTGGCCGTCGGTTTGAGGATGGTATGCGGATGAGAACAAGAGCTTGATTTCGAGCATGGCGCATAGCGTCTTCCAGAAGTAACTCAAGAACTTGACGTCGTGGTCGGAGACGGTTGTCTTTGGTACTCCATGGAGGCGCAAGATTTCCCTACAAAAGAGATTGGCAACATGTGAAGCATCGTCTATCTTGTTGCAAGGAATGAAATGTTCCATCTCAGAAAATCGGTCCACAACAACAAATACGGAATCCTTTCCATTTTGAGTTCTAGGCAAACCAAGTACAAAATCCATGCTAATGTTTGCCCAAGGTTGATAAGGAATACGAAGAGGCATGTAAAGACCATGGGATTGAGCTTTAGACTTAGCTTTGCGACATGTAGAGCATCGGGTGGTGAAGCGTGAGACGTCGCAGAACATCTTGGGACAAAAGTAGTTCTTGAGAGCATGGCGAAAGTCTTGTCGCGTCCAAAGTGTCACATGAGTCCTCCTCCATGAGCCTCTTGCAAAAGTAGAAAACGAAGAGAAGACCCGGGAATGCATAGTTTGTTAGCTCTCATAAGATAACCATCCTTGATGTAATATCGTTCCCAAGATGTATGCGTCAAACATTTAGCATAATGAGTTGCAAAAGATGGATCATTAGCATACAAGTCTTTTATGTGCTCAAAGCCAATAACATTCAACTCAAGTTTAGTGACAAGCGCGCATATGCGTGAAAGTGCATCGGCCACTACATTTTCCTTACCCTTAATGTACTTGATCACATAGGGAAAAGATTCAATAAATTCACTCCATTTGGCATGACGCTTGTTCAATTTAGTTTGACCTTTTAAGTACTTAAGAGTTTCATGATCGGTATGGATGACAAACTCATGAGGTCTAAGATAATGTTCCCAAACATGTAGCACACGCACTAAAGCATACAATTCTTTGTCATAGATGGGATAGTTAAGTTGAGCATCGGAGAGTTTTTCACTAAAATATGCAAGTGCTCGTTTTTCTTGCATCAAAACTCCGCCAATTCCGGTACCACTTGCATCACAATGAACCTCAAAAGTTTTGTCAAAATTGGGCAAAGAAAGAATCGGAGCATGAGTAAGCAAAGACTTGAGCTCATCAAAAGTAGTGGATTGCACAGATCCCCAAACAAAAGGAGCATTCTTCTTACTCAAAGCATGCAAAGGAGCGGCAATAGTGCTAAAATCGTTCACAAAGCAACGATAAAAACCCGCAAGACCAAGAAAACTACGCACTTGTTGCAAATTGGTGGGTTGGGGCCATGTTTTAATTGCTTCAATTTTAGTTTCATCAACATGGACACCCTTGGAAGAGACAACGAAACCCAAGAAAACCACTTTGTCAACACCAAATGTGCACTTTTTCATGTTGGCATAAAGACTTTCCTTGCGAAGAGTTTGCAAAACGGCCCTAACATGATCAAGATGCTCTTTCATGGTTTTGCTAAACACAAGAATACCATCGAAGTAAACCACAACAAAGACTCCAATATAAGGGCGAAGTACATGATGCATGAGACGCACGAAAGTACCGGGAGCCTCCGATAAACCCATAGGCATAACTAACCACTCATATAAGCCAAATTTTGTTTTGAAAGCGGTTTTCCATTCATCACCCTCTTGTATGCAGATTTGATAATAGCCACTTTTAAGATCAATTTTTGAGAAAAAGTTGGCTCCACTAAGTTCATCAAGCATATCATCTAAGCGAGGAATGGGATGCCTATAGCGAACGGTGATAGCATCTATAGGTCTACAATCGGAACACAAGCTGATAACGGGGTGGCCCGATCTTCTCAATGAGCGGAGGATGTCGATGTTGAACTTGTAGGATAACTTGTGAGATGCTCTCGAACTCTCCGGCTGTTCCCCTGTTGCCAATGCAACAGATCTTCAACCCTATGGATATTAGCAACACCACACACTTGCGCACGTAGCCGCCGACCATGAAGCGGTTTTGCAATCTCCCAATTCCCAGTGGAACGACAGATAACACTTGACTTTCAGCAGCAAATACACCCTATCGAAACAAATTTGGTGTAGGTAAATATTCCTGATCGATGCAAAGAGGAATATGAGTACAGAGGAATGCTTAAAGCAATTCAGTCTGATATGAGTTTAATCAAAACATGGTCTAACCCTAAAAGCCACGACTTACAAGGGTATATAAAGACCCCTGGACGTCCAACATAGTTTTGGGGTCGAAATCCAACTTATCTCTAACTTTCCTAACTTAAACGAATCTATCTGGAAAAACTGGCAGAAACAACCGCCGTATTGTTTTGGTGACTGCGACTCGGTCACCGCGAATCGCGGGCTGCGAGTATACAATTTGGAAAGCACACGAGTCAGGCTTTCCAAATTGTATTTAAACGCCTTATTTGGAGCACGGACACGGATTTTGCACGTATATCAATTGCGGGCCTCCTGGCTGTCAATACGAGTCTGGTTCTGATTTTCCTTCTGTTTATGTTGTGCACCTGCCTCCCTCTCCTCCCTCGTGCACTTGCTGATATTAGACATCAGTAGAAGTTCTTCTTGCTGCAATTCTTCATCTCCACGTGCCAAGCTTGCCTTCCCTTCAAATCTGATCATACAAATATGCAAAGACTTAGGCAGTATAAAATTCTGATTAACACAAATGTCAGATTCAACTAAGAGTGAATTCACCTTTTGTTCAAGTAGTTTTGCACGTGCTCTTGTAATTGGTCAAATTCTGATTTCACTGGACTTGTCTTGTGCAATATCATCTTTATTTGAAAATGATGGTAAAGGAGTAGGGATGTCCTCATCATCCTCCCCCCCTTGAAAAGGCATCGACCGCGACGCACCAAGGTCTTCTCCAGTATATGGCGTCAAATCAGCGACGTTGAACGTATTACTCACGCCAAACTCTTCAGTCAGAAGATCAATTTTGTATGCATTATTATTAATCTTGGCAAGCACTTTATATGGTCCATCACCTCTTGGTTTCAACTTGGACTTGCGCCGTTCAGGAAGTCTATCTTTACGCAAGTGTACCCACACCATGTCACCCGGCTGAAACAACACCTCCTTTCTCTTCTTATTAACACGATCAGCCGTGTACTTGCCCTTCTTTTCAATGGCTTCTTTGGTCTTCTCGTGTATCGTCCTCACGAAATCTGCCCTCTTGGATGCATCCATGTTCACTCTCTCTTGAATCGGAAGGGGCAGCAAATCAAGTGGTGTAATTGGCTTAAAACCATAGACCACCTCAAATGGACAGAACTGAGTTGTGGAATGTACCGCCCTGTTATATGCAAAGTCCACATGCGGTAAACACTCCTCCCATTCACGCAGGTTCTTCTTTATCATGGATCACAACAACGTGGATAGTGTGCGATTGACCACCTCTGTTTGCCCATCTGTTTGGGGATGACAAGTAGTGCTGAATAGTAACTTTGTCCCCAGCTTTCCCCAAAGTGTCTTCCAGAAATAGCTCATAAACTTCACGTCACGATCATAAACAATCATCTTTGGTACTCCATGTAAGCGCACGATGTCCCTGAAAAACAGAGTAGCAATGTGCGACGCATCGTCGCTTTTGTGGCAGGCAATAAAATGTGCCATCTTAGAAAAATGATCAACTACCACAAAAATTGAATCATGTCCTCTCCTGGTCCTAGGCAATCCTAACACAAAGTCCATGCTTATGTCTTCCCATGGTGTTGTAGGATCAGGGAGAGGAGTATACAAACTATGAGGTTTCAGCTTAGACTTTGCCTTATTACAAGTAATGCAACGCTTCACAAATCTGTCCACATCACGCCTCATCTTAGGCCAATAAAAGTGATCAGCGAGCATAAGCAAAGTCTTCTCACGTCCAAAATGACCCATCAAACCGCCGGCATGTGATTCCTGCAACAATAGCAAACGCACGGATGATTCTGGAACACATAGTTTGTTAGCTCTAAACAAATAGCCATCATGTATGTGATATTTTTCCCATGCTTTTACATCTGAACACAATTTATATGGTGCTGAAAAATCAAGATCA
The DNA here is from genome assembly GCF_002162155.2 of Triticum dicoccoides. Lineage (NCBI taxonomy): Eukaryota > Viridiplantae > Streptophyta > Magnoliopsida > Poales > Poaceae > Triticum > Triticum dicoccoides. The sequence goes on from NC_041391.1 coordinate 350,162,063, forward strand.
GTGGCATATAAATCACGCAAACTCAATAAACCAGGAACTTGAACATCCAATTGTGTCAACAACATGTTTTTCCTAGAAAGAGCATCAGCAACAACATTATCTTTACCCTTTTTGTATTTAATGATGTATGGGAAAGATTCAATAAATTCAACCCATTTTGCATGACGTTTGTTCAAATTGGATTGGCTTTTCAAATATTTCAGAGCCTCATGATCAAAATGTATGATAAATTCTTTTGGCCACAAATAATGTTGCCAAACCTCAAAGACACGAACTAGAGCATACAATTCTTTATCATAAACAGGATAGTTCAATTGTGCACCATTAAGTTTTTCAGAAAAATATGCAATCGGTTTACCCTCTTGCATCAACACACCTCCAATACCAATTCCACTAGCATCGCATTCAATCTCAAATTGTTTAGTGAAATCAGGAAGTATAAGCAAAGGTGCAGCAATCAAACGACGTTTCAGCTCATCAAAAGCATTATCTTGGGCTGCGCCCCACACAAAATCAACACCTTTTTTGTGAGCTCATTCAAAGGTGCAGCAATAGTACTGAAATCTTTCATAAAACGTCTATAGAAACCAGCAAGACCGTGAAAGCTTCATACTTGACTAACATTCAGAGGAGTAGGCCAATTTTTAATAGCTTCTATTTTTGATTCATCTACCTCAACTCCATGCTTAGAAACAACATATCCGAGAGATATGAGCTTATCTTTGCAAAATGTGCACTTATCAAGATTACCATATAACTGAGCATCACGCAACACTTGCAAAACATGTTGAATATGATCACTATGTTCAGATTCATTGCGGCTGTAAATAAGTATATCATCAAAATATACAACCACAAATTTACCAATGAAATGCCTCAAAACATGGTTCATTAATCTCATGAAAGTACTAGGTGCATTAGTTAACCCAAAAGGCATGACTAACCACTCATATAAACCAAACTTTGTTTTAAAGGCTGTCTTCCATTCATCCCCTTCTTTCATCCTAATTTGATGATAACCACTACGCAAATCAATTTTAGAGAAAATAGCAGCACCACTCAATTCATCCAACATATCTTCTAAACGTGGAATAGGATGACGATATCGAATAGTGATGTTATTTATAGCTCTACAATCTACGCACATGCGCCATGTACCATCTTTCTTAGGAACCAAAATTACAGGAACAACACAAGGACTTAAGCTCACGCGAATATAACCTTTGTCTAGAAGCTCTTGTACTTGTTTCTGAATTTCCTTTGTTTCCTCGGGGTTTGTGCTCTATTGGGCAGCGATGCTCCTGGTATCAAATCAATTTGATGCTCTATACCTTGCAATGGTGGTAAACCAGCGGGTACCTCCTCCGGAAACACAACGTTAAATTCCTACAATACATTAGAAACACCAATAGAGAGAGGGGTCATGTCGTTAGAAACCAAAATTTGACCCTTGCACAACAGCACAAGTGGTACAACAGTGGGATCCTCACGAAACTCTCTCAAATCAGATTTGGTGGCTAACATAACTAAGGAATTCACTCCCTCACTTCTATTTTGACCACTCAGATTTGGCTTGTGGCTCTCACTCACCGGAAGTGTAGTCTCTCACCTATCTAATCTCTCACTCTCTTTTTCAAGATTCACTTCAATTTTTTGACGAGATTCATTTACAATTTGCTGCGGTGTCATAGGCCTCAAAGTAACCTCCTTGCCACACCAATTTAAATGATATGTGTTGGCTCTCCCATTGTGGCGGACATCTCTATCATACTGCCATGGGCGTCCCAACAACAGGTGACATCACACTCAATGGTGTCTTTATATGGCCCGATCTGAAATTCCACACGCACCATGTGGCTGATCTTCATCTCTCCACGATCACTTAACCACTGAATAAAATATGGCTTGGGGTGCGGTAAATATTTCAATTTCAGCTTTTGGCATAACTCCTTACCAGCCAAATTGTGACAACTACCACCATCAATTATAACCTTGCATGCCTTACCAGGACCAACAACGGCCTTTGTTTGAAACAAATTGCACCGCTGTTCTGCAGGACTAGGCATAACACTTAGCACTTTGGGCGAGCAAACAATTGTAGGATAGTGTGTAGCATAAGCATCTATTGAACCATCTTCATCTTCCTCCCAAATTTAAGAATCAGGGTCAGCATCATCACCAGTTTCATATTCGGTTGTATCCTCATTACTCAACATAACCTTTTTATTGGGACAATCTCTCTTAAAATGACCCCTTCCACCACATGTATGACAACTCATGTCCCTGTTTCTTGCTGTAGAATTAGTAGAACCAGCAGCACTAGCAGCAGGTTGCGCCGGTTTCTTCGCATTAGAAATCACCGAATCTGATTTGGAAGAAGTATTACCACGAAAACCAGAAGTGGAACTAGGAGTAGGCTCCATACGAGGTGTTGTTCATGGTGTAAAACGTCCTCTACTCGCTGTTGTGCGAGATGTAAACTTAGCATCCTCAGCCACTTGCAATTCAGCCTCACGTGCTTGGTGTAACAAATCTGTCATGTCATAATATTGGTGAAGACGAACAATACGCTTGATGTTATAGTTCAAACCAGAGAGAAATCGCTGCATTGTTTGTTCAGGCTCTTCACGCACTCTAGCATGCTGCATAATAAGCTCCATCTCCTGAAAATATTCATCCATGGAAGAAGTACCTTGCCTCAAATTCTGTAATTTGTCATAGAGAGAACGAATATAATTGTGTGGAACAAAGCGAGCACGCATCTCTTCCTTCATAGCTCTCCATGTAACAATGGGACATTCACCATCTTCAATTCTGGACTGTACCATATTATCCCACCGAAGCAAAGCATAGTCATCAAATTCAGAAGATGCAAGTTTTATTTTTCTGTCCTCGGTGTACTCATGCATGCGCCATAATTTTTCCACCTTCAGCTCCCAATTGAGGTACTCTTCAACATCAGTAGAACCAACAAACTTGGGGACGGTGAACTTTGGTTTGCCCAGACCATCATCATCATGGTTGGCTGGTTGTGCAAAAGCATCATTATCAAATCGACGACGCGCACCAAGAGGAGCAAATCCACGGCCTATGGGCATTGCAGCAGCATGGCCACCACCACGGCCTCCATTACCACGACCACCATCTTGACCAGCAACAACCAGCTCATGTGGAGCTTGCTGGTCCCGATTAGCTTGTTGTAATTGTGCACGACGTGCTGCAGCCCCTTGTACATTGGCAGCATTAGCAGCTGCAACACCCTCATTACCACCATGAACACTAGCTTCACCATCATCATCATCATGCTGCTGATTATGTTGGCGATCAACGGACTGTTGCAAACTAGAGTCCCCTGAATTTTAGTAACTTGACATTGTGTAGCTGTGATGGTTTCTGTGGCATCCTTGAGGTCCAACTCCATGTTCTGCACATTCTCATTTATAGGATCGGTTGCACACTGAATTTGTCTCTGAAGATGATCACGAAGAGCTTCATATTCATTCCAATGCACCACGGATTTAGGGTCCTTTTTCTGCTGTATATCAAAAGACTCGTCGGACATGATTAGGTGATTAGTACTCACAGAAAATATAGTGTATGTGGCAAACTCTCAACTCACTCAAAACCGAAAGAAACAAGGTATCTTACCGTTCCAAAGTGAATTAGAAAAGCTTACCAACTTGTATGGGCAGAACGTGCACGGATGTGATGTAGCGAATAGTGAGGTGAAAACTATCACACAACAAATAGGGTATATGGTGGAGCTTGGTTGGAATACCTATCAACACCAATTCACAAATCCTAGTGCTAATCGTATGATAGAGACCCACGGAAACACACACGGTGGAGATAAGTGGGGCAAATGCAACTCTGAAACTGAGCTCAAAATTCTGGAATGTCAGAGTAATGCTCGTGTTGCAAATGCACTGGAGAGACGCTAGCAAATTGCTCAATTTATACGGGCACGAGATTGCTCAATCTACTAGTGCAATGAACGTGGCAGAAAAACTGACAAACTCGCCAAAAATATATGCAACTTCCACGTATAGCTTTCTTTTCCTCCTCTTTTTTTCGTTATCTTTTTCTTTCTCTTTTTTTGTTTTCTTTTTCTTTCTCTTTTTTTTGTATCAGTAACCTGAGCAATTAGTAACCAATCTGATTCTGCCAAAACAAAAGATGCACTCTCCAAATTCCTATATGAGCAGCCCGTAGAGTAAAGGATATGCTAGTCTCAATAGGAAAGTACTACACAAAAGAAGAAAGGCTGACTATGGTTATCAAATGAAACACAATCTCATTTGGATAGTTAATCAAACCAAACAAAATCTGACTCAGATCAACAGACTTGACAGCAACCAAACGACTCCGATGTGAGAAAAGGAAAACCTAGACAATCTACAACGACTGAGATCAGAAAGTAAGTTACGCAAATAAAAGACTATGATCAACAACTAAAACTTGGAACCGATGCTATCTATGCTATGGCAAAAACTCTAAACCCTAATATTTTTGTATGGCTTTTTCTGTGTAGGACGAAAACAAAACTAATCTAAGGGATTGGTGGATGCTCACCGAGATAACACTGTGATGCGGAGCATCCCACGTTCATCCCCATGTACACTCCGACTACTCTCGAAGCCCCAAGAGGACATATGACGAGACCTCGAACATACGCCATTGGACACAAGGTGAATTCACTCCTCTTCGAACCGTCACTTTTCGCATGTGAGACATGGCTACTACCTCATGCATGGACCTTGCATACACTCAGGTACAACCAAGATGACCATGAAGAATCCAAGGACCAAGGCCAAGCATGGAAGAGGAGAAGGAAGAAGAAGAATGGAGCAAGACAGGACTTGCCCGGATCATCCGGACACCCAGCCGGACGATCCGGACCGAGCCTGGACGATCCGGACGACCACCCGGACGATCCGGCTAACGTGCCAGAAGACACCCGAAGCTGCTCGACGAAGCCGGATCATCCGGACGGTCACAAGGATCATCCGGACCCCCGACACCCGGATCATCCGGACCCCGCCTGTGTGCGTGACTTGGGCCGAAGCCCGTGTACCCCTTCGCCCCTCACTTACCCCTTCGTGGCTTAGCACTATAAATAGACCACCTCCTCCCCATTTTGAGGGTTAGCATTGGTTTAGCTCACAGTTTGTGTGAGAGCCTTGCTCATCCACTTGGTTACTTCTCCTCGGAGCTCACGACCTCTTCGGAGAAGATCCCCCAAGCGGATTCAAGACCCCTTCAAGGGAAGACAATCAAGACCTCCTCACGGAGAAGAACGACTACCTTTGTATCTTTCGTTTGTTGATTTTGAATCTTGTGCCACCTTATGTGTTCGGTGATCTAGCCCTTGTGTGATCGATTACTTGTCGGTTTAGTGATCCTCTCGTTTCCCCCGTGATTTCCTCGTGTTCTTCCGCGCGTTCTTCCGCGCGTTCTTCGTGTTTCCCCCATAGGATCCTCTCCAAACGTGAAAGATCGGCCCCTAGGGTTCCGCCCTACATCATCTTGGTATCATGAGCCGCGTTGATCACGTTTTTGGAGCCCCTACCCTGTGTTTTCTAGCTTGATTTTGTTGATTTCGTCCTAAATCCGAAAATCCCCACCAAAAATAGCCCCAATTTTTTTGGTGATTTGTTGGTTTGATGATGTTTTGTTGATTTTGATCCGGGGATTTGCTTGGTTTCAAGTGGATCTAGCATCTCCCCAAGTTTCCCCATCTTCCATCCACGAAATTCATCAAATTTTGCCTCGATAATCATCCATTTCCGCCCAAATATTCGTCCCCGAGAGGAAATCCCAAGCAGTTTGACCTGCCCGGATCATCCGGACCTTCTCCCGGATCATCCGGACACCTCCCGGATCAGCTGGACCCTCTCCCAGACGTCCGGATAACCCACGCGCCCGAATTCCCGAACCGGAGCTGACGAACCCGGATCATCCGGATGTACTTCCGGATCATCCGGACATAGCCCGAATGAGCTGGACCTCCTCCCGGATGTCCGGTTATCCGTGAAACTGACACGGCTGAAATTTTGTTTTGGTCATAACTAATTCATCCGGAGTCCGATTTTGACGTTCTTTAGCTTGTTTTGAAGCTATTGACATCCCCCATCCCACAAAAATACCACCAACACCATTTGACTCCATCAAATTTTTGGAATTTTGGCATCTTTGCCTAGGGCCACCACCATATCATCCGCATTACCACCACAGACTTCCGCAACCTAACCCATTTTGTTCCCTCATAGCATTAGTGGTTGCTTGAGTAGTTATCCGCGCCTCCTAAGGTGTTTCAGTTGCTTAGGGACAATTGCTTCTTCATCAACCACCACCACCACTTCCGCATAGACGTTCCCACCATACATTTCCACCCCAACTTAACCCAAATTTGTTTGAGTTGTGGCTTGTGTCTCCTAAGGTGTTTCGGCTACTTAGGGACGACAACTTCATCTCCGACTCGCGTATAGCCCATCATTCCACTTCCGCATTACCTAGTGCAACACCACCACCGCTTTCCGCTACCACCATTTTGACATTTGACGTTTGAGATTTTGAGTTCGCGGTTTTTCCGTTTCCTGAGGTGTTTCAGCTACTTAGGGATGAGACTCCATCATCTTGGTTTATACATCAAGAACACCGCCACTCATCATCGCCAAGGACGGTAACCTCCATATCATCTTGGTATCGTGGTATCCCTCCATTGTATATTCCCCTTGCCATTGCATTGTTAACCCCTAGACTTACTTTTGCGTTGCTTGCCTATTGAGACTAGCCATTTGAGTATTGCCGGCAATGTTACTTGTGCACATTAGTGATCATACTTCCCATAGCATACATACCATATCATCGTGGTGCATATATTGCTATCATATCTTGTGTCACAAGTTTGTTCCCGCATAGACACAATTGCTATCTTGGTTTGTGCATTGTGCAAAAGTGGCCATAGAAAAAAAGAGAGAGAAAGAAATAAAGCTTTTAAGCAAAAGAGAAAGAGACCAAAGAAGCTTGTAAGCAAGTGCCATAGCATCATACTACATTGCATATAAGATTGTCATATCCGATCATCTTGGATCATCTTAAGAGAAACACCGGGAACCATACATACATAGCATACTTGGGATAGAAAGTTTATCCATTTTGCATCTTATAGGTTGTGCACAAGTGTCGTATCCGCCTATAGAGCAATCGTGCTAGCGTCTCTCTTGAGTTGTGCAACACGAGCGTTTGCCATGAATTCCACATTTTGTGCTCATTCCTTGGTTCCACGACCCCATTTATCTATGTGTGTGTGTGTTTTCGTGTGCCATTCATTGCTATTGGTCTACTTGTTTTGCTTGCGAATTTGTGAATCTCTTTCAACATTACTGACTCTTTCTAACATTTTGCATTAAATTTTTGTGCCACTATCCTCACCGAGCTCCTCCATAAGCTTTACTTGTGTAGGTGTGAGAACCGACAAGGATTGGTACCAATAGTGCTATTTCATTGTCCGCATTTGAGTGAACTTGATTCATTGTCAACATCGGTCAAGGTACATTGGTATAAGTTCTTCTCTTTCTCCCACTCATATTTGCTCGAGTCTTGTGATGGATAGGCAAGGCATTTCATCTCCGGTTTACGACAACAACGACAGCGTGAACAACTACATCAACAAAGCGTCCATCTTCGATCTACAACGACAAATGCAAGGCGCATAATCAAGATTGCGAGAGCGCATCGAGAACATCTCCATCGACATTCGTCACTCCGAAGCAAGGAAAAGGGACTACATCGACAAGAAGCTTTCCGCACATAAAGAGGAGCAAGATGCAAGGATGGAGGAGATTAGAGACTTGATCAAGTCTTCTTCCCCTTCGTCATCTTCAAGGTGGCGACATTCAAGACACAAGTCTTCGGAGCGCGAAAGCGATGCAAGTGCAAATCGTCCTCGTCCACATCTACATGGCGACCACCATCACGTTCGTGATCAACATCGTCATGAAGGGCAAGTCACCTCCAAGCATCATGTGCACGACGACGACGAACGACATCTTCTATGAGCTCAAGAACGACAACGACATCATCATCATGAAGATTCTCCACAAGCGCAAATGCACAAGTCCAACAAGCCCTACTTCATGCCAAGTCGACGCTTCATGAGCACAAAAGAAGACCACGAGACGAACACCACCAACACGGTGCTACGACTACAACCACCACTTCGGCATCTTCGCCAAGTGCTATCAAGGCATCTTCGCCTTTGGACATACGGCATCTTTGCCTACTTCCCACGTGTACGCCTACATTGACTTCATCAAGTTCAAGGCGACTACCTACGAGTGAGGGCGACACTTCCATCTTCGGAAGCCCCCCAAGGAAGATGGCCGAGCATGGGAAACTCCCTTCGGTCATGGAGATGAGCTACGAGGTGCCACATCATATGGGCCTCCAACACCAAGATGGCGACAAGAAGGTCGAGCAAGGGCCATGCCCTTCAACCACGGCGATAGGAGTTGAGCATGGAGACATTTGCACCTACATCTCTCCGATACCCACTGATGTCGAGATGCCCCAAGTGCCATGTGAGGAGAGCCACTACAACATGAGTGACACGAGTGACTCCACCATACGTGACATTGAGAGCATTTCCTATGAGAGGATGAGTGTGACCACCACTAGCCCCACACATGAGAGCATGCCACACATACTATGTGAGGTTGAGCGCCATTTGAGTGACTCCATCAACCATATGAGTGAGTGCATCCTTGAGGGAGTGAGTGAGCCACAACACTTAGAGAGTGAGGTAGTTGACACGGCATGTGAGACCACTTTGATTTCTAACGACTTAACCTCTACTCCTAGTGTCTTTTCTTCTTTGGTGCTTGGTCTCCTACATGACGACATGCCTATCCTCGACGAGTCCATCCCTCCAATGGAGACGACGATGGCCATGGTGGACAATGATGCACCCCCCACATGGTTCCATCAAGATGAAGATGACAACGAGTGGATCTTCGACACATCACCTACAACACATGAGCGACGCTCCAAAGGTAACATAGGTGATGGTGCTTCTCTTGTCCCACTAGTGGACTCTCTTGACATCGATTGCTCCCATGATGTTGATACACCTATTGCCATGCTTCATGCTAGTGAGAGTTCTTCATGTCATGACTTACCAATTTATGATGAATATGATAATGAGCATGTTGAGTTGCCTAGTTGTGATGGTATGCTCCATAGGATATCATGTGAAAATTCTTTTGGTCACATCATGTTTGACAATCCTTTGAACTTGTCATATGGTATGAGTGAGATCTCCCATATTGCATCATTACAATCTCAACATAGTAACTATGCATGCCCCATTAAAATAAATCCCATTTGCACCGATGGCATAGATGACGAGATGATGGTAATTGGCTTTTGCTTCTCTTGTGATGATATTGCCAGGCTTCCTTTACATGATTTGCGCAATTCATCTACTATGTCACGCCATGATCACATTTTTCCAAATATGCATTGTTTTGGATGTTGTCAATATTCTCCACGTGATGTTTCTACTATTGCTCATGAGGAGACCCCCATAGTTTCCTCATACATATTAGGAGATCTTGATGCATTCCATACTTTGCATGATTCCCACGATTGCGTGCACCTTATGCATTCCATGAATAACAATGCTCTAGATATTTCTCATGATGCATTACACAATTTGAGTCTCCATTACGCGATACATAATAACAAACCTCTCATGATGGATGGCATGTTTCTATATCATGCATCTCGTTTATTTGAGCATTGGCTATTTTCTGCTATCCGACACATGCATGTGCGCATCATGATGGATGATGTGTACATCTACCATGCACACACATTTTTTCCTTTGTCCTTGTTTTGTGTAGGTACTCATGTATACTCGTCAACCTCTCAATCCCAAGAGTTGTCGAAACGAGCTCCTGAGAACAACGATGACTTGGGATCCCGTGGACTATCCTTACCACCGTTCCCTTCGCGCAAGGACTACGCGCATCTCTTTTACATGGCTCTCACATGGCTATGGGCTATTTACCACTTGTCACCTTATGCCCATACTATTGTGTTCACTTTGATGTTATGCTTGCTCCTATGCCTTTGCCATGCAATTTTGACCCTTGCTTGCATCTACCCATGATTCACCACTATGCTACTTCTATGTGTATTTGCATGCTTGGTGGAGATCCTTGTTGATTTTGCCATGTTTATCATGTGCCCCATGCTATTGATGCTTGTTGTGTTGGGAGAGTCATGATGTTCCATTGCTATTTACATATGGCCTCTCGCCAATACATTGATGATATTTTTCTCATATCTTGCTTTCATGCTTGTGATATGCCATGTCCATTATTCATGCCCACTATTTGCACACATGACATGCTTGCTATGATTCCCTCTAGTATGTTGCATCTTCGCACTACTAGCTTGATTGACTTGATCGCTATGATTGCTTGCTATGTTGCATCACCCATGTTCCACTCTTACTCGCTTTCTTGGGTTGATGACATATATGTTCATGCCTCTCACTTGATTTGTCTTGAGCATTGTCTCTTGTCTCCATTAGTTGCATCTCTCATATCACCTTGTATTGAGTGCAACCATACTATGCTTATTGATCTTGGATACTTGGACACTTCACTTGTGATGCATGCTTGTTTGATTGAGCCTCTTGTATTTGGTTGTTCTTGCATCATATGCCTCCATACTATGAAATGCTCCCTTGTACTTTCTTATGATGAGCATGATGCACACACTTGTTGGGTATCTTACCACAGGAATGATAGGTTTTGCACTTCCGCTAACCTCATTTGTTTTTCCGAGTGTTTGTCATGTTCTTTCGTTTTGAAGGATTCATAAGGAATTACCATCATGAGACAACTTGGTCATGTGAAGGCATACACGATGTGCGACACCAACATTTTCAACATTCTCATCAAGGTGAACTCCTTCTCTTTGAGCCATCCTCAAATACGCATATTGGATGGGTCACTCTTTCATTGTTGTTTCCTTCTTGTTGTCTACATGATACATCTTGCGGACGAAGGATCGACATTGGAGATTGGCTCTATGGACCTTCACATTGGGAAGCGCTCGCACTTATTGGATGCATCTTCGGAATTCCACTCATGCCACGACATCGAGCATTGGTACACCAACACTTCCATATTTGTTGATTGTGCTCATACATGTCGTGCTCGATGGACATATCATACTCACCACAAGTTTGCACCTCATGCATGGATTGACTCACATTATGATTGCCTTGTTGCATCTTGTATTCCCATGTCATCCATGATATATGAGCTTGTTCACTTCCTTAGCAAATTTGTTGTGATCTAACTTGATGGCATATTCATACATAATGATCATATTGTCGACCATCAATTGCATGATAATACCCACATATTGAGCATCCATTGCCATGTTCATGCATTTGATAAACCATCCCATTATGACATCATTTTGCACCATGGTTGCATTGCTCATATTCATAACACATTTGTGTGCACAATGATTGCATTTGCTCCCATGAATGCTTTGCATATCTTTCTAGATCATCTTGATAAGCCTCATGCGCTTTGTCATGCACAATCTTGCCCAACGGACTCATATTTACTTCATGGACACTTTGTGTGCGCTAACCATTCTATTTCCAAGTGTACTTTGTGTTTGCTCATTTTGCATGTTCCACATACTAGAGACACCTTGGAGTACTTGGATTGCGCAATGCCTTCATCTACGTCCAACTACGAGTCCGTCCACGACAACCATTTCCATGGTGATGAGAATCATGATCCGAGGGCGGATCTTTCCCAAGGGGGGGAGATGATGCGGAGCATCCCATGTTCATCCCCATGTACACTCCGACTACTCTCGAAGCCCCAAGTGGACATATGACGAGACCTCAAACATACGCCATTGGACACAAGGTGAATTCACTCCTCTTCAAACCGTCACTTTCCGCATGTGAGACATGGCTACTACCTCATGCATGGACCTTGCATACACTCAGGTACAACCAAGATGACCATGAAGAATCCAAGGACCAAGGCCAAGCATGGAAGAGGAGAAGGAAGAAGAAGAATGGAGCAAGACAGCACTTGCCCGGATCATCCGGACACCCAGCCGGACGATCCGGACTGAGCCCGGACGATCCGGACGACCACCCGGACGATCCGGCTAACGTGCCTGAAGACACCCGAAGCTGCTCGACGAAGCTGGATCATCCGGACAGTCACCCGGATCATCCGGACCCTCGACACCCGGATCATCCGGGCCACCATCCGGATCATCCGGACCCCGCCTGCGTGCGTGACATGGGCCGAAGCCCGTGTACCCCTTCGCCCCTCACTTACCCCTTCATGGCTTAGCACTATAAATAGACCTCCTCCTCCCCATTTTGAGGGTTAGCATTGGTTTAGCTCATAGTTTGTGTGAGAGCCTTGCTCATCCACTTGGTTACTTCTCCTCGGAGCTCACGACCTCTTCGGAGAAGATCCCCCAAGCGGATTCAAGACCCCTTCAAGTGAAGACAATCAAGACCTCCTCACGGAGAAGAACGGCTACCTTTGTATCTTTCGTTTGTTTATTTTGAATCTTGTGCTACCTTATGTGTTCGGTGATCTAGCCCTTGTGTGATCGATTACTTGTCGGTTTAGTGATCCTTTCGTTTTGCCCCGTGATTTCCTCGTGTTCTTCTGCGCGTTCTTCCACGCGTTCTTCGTGTTTCCCCCGTAGGATCCTCTCCAAACGTGAAAGATCGGCCCCTAGGGTTCCGCCCTACATCACGCTGGAGCTCTGATACCAAGATGATAAGGGGGTGGCCCGATCTTCTCAGTGAGCGGAGGATGTCGATGTTGAACTTGTAGGATAACTTGTGAGATGCTCTTGAACTCTCCGGCTGTTCCCCCGTTGCCAATGCAACAGATCTTCAACCCTATGGATATTCGCAACACCACACACCTGCGCACGTAGCCACCGACCACAAAGCGGTTCTGCAATCTCCCAATTCTCAATGGAACGACAGATAGTACTTGACTTTCAGTAGCAAATACACCCTATCGAAACAAATTTGGTGTAGGTAAATATTCCTGATCAATGCAAAGAGGAATATGAGTACAGAGGAATGCTTAAAGCAATTCAGTCTGATATGAGTTTAATCAAAACATGGTCTAACCCTAAAAGCAACGACTTACAAGGGTATATAAAGACCCCTGGACGTCCAACATAGTGTTGTGGTCGAAATCCAACTTATCTCTAATTTTCCTAACTTAAACGAATCTATCTGGAAAAACTGGCATAAACAACCGCCGTATTGTTTTGGTGACTGCGACTCGGTCAACGTGAATCGTGGGCTGTGAGTATACAATTTGGAAAGCACACGAGTCAAGCTTTCCAAATTGTATTTAAATGCCTTATTTGGAGCACAGACACGGATTCTGCACGTATATCAATTGCGGGCCTCCTGGCTGTCAATACGAGTCCGGTTCTGATTTTCCTTCTGTTTATGTTGTGCACCTTCCTCCCTCTCCTCCCTCGTGCACTTGCTGATATTAGACATCAGTAGAAGTTCTTCTTGCTGCAATTCTTCATCTCCACGTGCCAAGCTTGCCTTCCCTTCAAATCTGATCATACAAATATGCAAAGACTTAGGCAGTATAAAATTCTGATTAACACAAATGTCAGATTCAACTAAGAGTGAATTCACCTTTTGTTCAAGTAGTTTTGCACGTGCTCTTGTAATTGGTCCAATTCTGATTTCATTGGACTTGTCTTGTGCAATATTATCTTTATTTGAAAAGGATGGTAAAGGAGTAGGGATGTCCTCATCACAAGCGGAAACTTCCATCGGACTTAGGCACAAGTATAATGGGAACGGCACAAGGGGTTAAGCTTTCACGTACATGACCGTTGTCGATTAGTTGCTGTACTTGCCGTTGAATCTCCTTGGTTTCTTCGGGATTGACACGGTATGGAGCTTTGTTTGGAAGTGGCGCTCGGGGGATGAGGTCGATTCGATGCAAAATGCCTCGTAGAGGAGGTAGACCCGGAGGTAGCTCATCGGGGAAAACATCTTGAAATTCTTGCAAAAGAGATTTGATGTAGGGCGGAACCCTAGGGGCCGATCTTTCACGTTTGGAGTGGATCCTACGGGGGAACACGAAGAACGGGCGGAAAACACAAAGGGGAAAAAACGGGGAGGAACGAGAGAATCACTCAACCGACAAGTATCGATCACACAAGGGCTAGATCACCGAACACATAAGGTAGCACAAGATTCAAAATCAACAAAGGTAAGGATACAAAGAAACCGTTCTTCTCCGAGAGGAGGTCTTGAATCGACGAGGGGATCTTCCCGTAAAGGGGTCTTGAATCCAAGTTGATCTTCTCCGAAGAGGCCGCGGTCTCTCACGAGGAGGAGATCTGATGGATGAGCGAGGCTCTATCTCACAAATGAGCTAAATCAACGCTAACCCTAACTAGGAGGAGGTGGGGGAGTATATATAGTCTAAGGGACAAAGGGGTACATGGGACTCAGCCCGGATGTGCTGCACACAGGCAGGAGGGGCCGGATGTCCGGGCGACGGGCCGGATGTCCGGGCTTTCCCGAGACGCCGGATGTCCGGGCGCTGGGCCGGATGTCCGGGCTGGCTTGATCCAGCTTCTGGACGTTCTGTGATGGAGGCCAGATTTCCGGTGGTTGGGCCGGATGTCCGGGCCTGGCCGGATGTCCGGGTTGTGGCCGGATGTCCGGGGCCTGTAGCAGCTGGCTCTTCTTCCTTCTCCTCTTCCATGCTTCCGCACATGCTTGGCCTTGTTCCTTAGGTTGTCCATGGTTTCCTCGGGTGTACCTGAGTATGCACAAGGTCCGCACTTGAAGTAGCAACCATGTCTCACGCGAATGGAAAGGGGAAGCATTTAGGAAAGGGTTCACCTTGTGTCCAATGGCGCATAGTCGAGGTCTCATCTTATGTATCCTTGGGGCTTGGAGAGTAGTAGGAGTGTACATGGGGATGAACGTGGGATGCTCCGCATCATCTCCCCCCCTTGGTAAAGATCCGACCTTGGATCGTGATCCTCATCACCATGGAAACGGTTGTCATGGACGGACTTGTAGTTGGACGAAGTTGAAGACATGGCGCAATCCAAGTAGCCCAAGGTGTCACAGGAGTGATAGACATGCAAAAAGAGCAAACACAAGCGACACTTGGAAATACAATGGTTAGCGCACACAAAGTGTCCATCATGTAAGAATGAGTCCGTGCGGCAAGATAGTGAGTGGCAAGACACATGATGCTTATCAAGATGATCTAGAATGATATGTAAAGCATTCATGGGGTAATTAGCATGGTGCACAAAGCGACAAATTCCACCATTGTGCAAAATGATGTCATAATGGGATGGTTTATCAAGAGCATGAACATGGCAATGGATGCTCAATATGTATATGTTATCATGCAATTGATGGTGGGAAATATGATCATGATGTATGAATATGCCATCAAGGAAGATCACAACAAATTTGCTAAGGAAATGCACAAGCTCATATATCATGGATGCCATAGAAATACAAGATGCAACAAGGCAATCATAATGTGAGTCAATCCATGCATGGGGTGCAAACTTGTGGTGAGTATGATATGTCCAACGAGCATGACATGTGTGAGCACAATCAACAAATGTGGAGGTGTTGGTATACCAATGCTCGATGTTGTGGCAAGAGAGGAAGACCGAAGGTGCATCCAATAAGTCCGAGCGCTCCTCAATATAAAGGTCCATAGAGCCAATCTCCAATGTCGCTCCTCCATTCGCGAGATGTATCATGTAGACAACAAGAAGGAAACAACAATGAAAGAGTGACCCATCCAATATGCGTATTTGAGGATGGCTCAAAGAGAAGGAGTTCACCTCAAGAATGTTCTCGAAGATGTTGGAGTTGCACATCATGTATGCCTTCCCATGGCCAAGGTGTCGCATAATTGCACCGCCTTGTGAATCCTCCAAAATGAAAGAACATGACAAACACTCGGAAAAACAAATGAGGTTAGCGGAAGTGCAAAACCTATCATTCGTGTGGTAAGTTACCCAACAAGTGTATGCATCATGCTCATCATAAGAAAGGATAAGGGAGCATTTAATAGTATGGAGGCATATGATGCGAGAACAACCAAGTGAAATAGGCTCAAGTAAACAAGCATGCATCACAAGCAAGTTGGCACTCGATACAAGGTGATATGAGAGATGCAACTAATGGAGACAAGAGACAATGATCAAGATATATCATGTGAGAGGCATGAGCATATATGTCATCAACCCAAGAAAGCAAGTAATATTGGAACATGGGTGATGCAACATAGGAAGCAATCATAGCGATCAAGTCAAGCATGCTAGTAGTGCGAAGATGCAACATACTAGAAGGAATCATGGCAAGCATGTCATGTGTGCAAATAGTGGGCATGAATAATGCACATGACATATCACAAGCATGAAAGCAAGATATGAGTAAAATGTCATCAATGTATTGGCGAGAGACCATATGTAAATAGCAATGGGGCATCATGACTCTCCAACACAACAAGCATCAATAACATGGGGCACATTGTAAATATGGCAATAGCAACAAGGGTCTCCACCAAGGATGCAAATACACATAGGAATATCATAATCGTGCATCATGGGTAAATGCAAGTAAGGGTCACAATTGCATGGCAAAGTCATGTAAAGAGGTATAATATGCAAAGTGAACACGATAGTATGGGCATAAGGTGACAAGTGGTAGATAGCCCATAGCCGTGTGAGAGCCAAGTAAAAGAGATGCGCGTAGTCCTTGTGCAAAGGGAACGTTGGTAAGGATAGTCCACGGGATCCCAAAGCGTCGTTGCTCTCAAGAGCTCGTTTCGTCAACTCTTGGGATTGAGAGGTTAAAGAGTATACATGAGGACCTACACAAAATAAAGACAAAGGGAAAATTGTGTGTGCGTGGTATATGTACACATCATCCATCATGATGCGCACGTGCATGTGACAGTTAGCACAAAATATCCAATGCTCAAATAAATGAGATGCGCGATATAGAAACATGTCATCCATCATGCGAGGTTTGTTATTATGTATAGCATAACGGAGACTCAAATTGTGTAATGCATCATGAGAAATATCTAGAGCATTGTTATTCATGGAATGCGTATGGTGCACGCAATCGTGGGAATCATGCAAAGTATAGAATGCATCAAAATCTCCTAATATGTATGAGGAAACTATGGGGGTCTCCTCATGAGCATGAGTAGCAACATCACATGGAGAAGATTGACAACATCCAAAACAATGCATATTTGGAACAATGTGATCGTGGCATGGCATAGTAGATGAATTGCGCAAAACATGTAAAGGAAGCATGGCAATATCATCATAAGAGAAGCAAAAGCCAATGACCATCATCTCGTCATCTATGCCATAAGTGCAAATAGGATTTATTTTAATGGGGCATGCATGGTTACTATGTTGAGATTGAAATGAGGCAATATGGGAGATCTCACTCATAGCATATGACAAGTTCAATGGATTGTCAAACATGACGTTACCAAAAGAATTTTCACATGATATCCTATGAAGCATAGCATCACAACTAGGCAACTCAACATGCTCATCATCATATTCATCATAAATAGGTAAGTCAAGGCATGAAGAAGTCTCACTAGCATGAAGCATGGCAATAGGTGGATCAACATCATGCAAGCAATCATTGGTAAGAGAGTCCACTAGTGGGACAAGAGAAGCACCATCACCTATGTTACCTTTGGAGCGTCGCTCAAGTGTTGTAGGTGAGGTGTTGAAGATCCACTCGTTGTCATCTTCATCTTGATGGAACCATGTGGGGGGTGCATCATCATCCACCATGGCCATCGGTTTTTCCATTGGAGCGATGGACTCGTCGAGGATAGGCATGTCATCATGTAGGAGACCTAGCACCAAATAAGAAAACGCACTAGGAGTAGAGGTTAAGTCGTTAAGAATCATAGTGGCCTCACATGCCGTGTCAACTACCTCACTCACTAACTGTTGTGGCTCACTCACTCCCTCAAGGATGCTCTCACTCATATGGTTGGTGGAGTCACTCAAATGGCGCTCAACCTCACATAGGATGTGTGGCATGCTCTCATGTGTGGGGCTAGTGGTGGTCACACTCATCCTCTCATAGGAAATGCTCTCAATGTCACGTATGGTGGAGTCACTCATCTCACTCATGGGGTGGTGGCTCTCCTCACATGGCAAATGGGGCATCTCGACATATGTTGGTGTCGGAGAGATGTAGGTGCAAATGTCTCCATGCTCAACTCCTATCGCCGTGGTCGAAGGGGATGGCCCTTGCTCGACCTTCTTGTTGTCGTCTTGTTGTTGGAGGCCCATATGATGTGGCAGCTCGTAGCTCATCTCCATGACCGAAGGGAGTTTCCCATGCTCGGCCATCTTCCTTGAGGGGCTTCCGAAGATGGAAGTGTCACCCTCGCTCGTAGGTAGTCGCCTTGGACTTGAAGAACTCGTTGTAGGTGTACTCATGGGAAGTAGGCGAAGATGTCGTACGTCCAAAGGAGAAGATGCCTTGATAGCACTTGGCGAAGATGCCGAAGTGGTTGTTGTAGTCATAGCACCATCTTGGTGGTGGTCGTCTTGCGTTCTTCTTTTGTGCTCATGAAGCGTCGACTTGGCATGAAGTAGGGCTTGTTGGGACTTGTACCTTTGCGCTTGTGGAGCATCTTCATGATGATGGTGTCGTTGTCGCGCTTGAGCTCGTAGGCGTTCTTCGCCGTCGTCGTGCACATGTTGCTTGGAGGTGACTTGCCCTTCATGACGATGTGGATCACGAACGTGATGGTGGTCGCCATGTAGATGTGGACGAGGACGATTTGCACTTGCATCGTTTTAGCGCTCCGAAGACTTGTGGCTTGAATGTCGCTGCCTTGAAGATGACGAAGGGGAAGAAGACTTGATCAAGGCTCTAATCTCCTCCATCCTTGCATCTTTCTCCTCTTTATGTGCGGAAAGCTTCTTGTCAATGTAGTCCCTTTTCCGTGCTTCGGAGTGAAAAATGTCGATGGAGATGTTCTCGATGCACTCTCGTAATCTTGATTGTGCCCTTCCATTTGTCGTTGTAGATCGAAGATGGACGCATTGTTGATGTAGTTGTTCATGCCGTCATTGTTGTCGTAGACCGGAGATGAAATGCCTTGCCTATCCATCACAAGACTAGAGCAAATATGAGTGAGATAAAGAGAAGAACTTATACCAATGTACCTTGACCGATGTTGATAAGGAATCAAGTTCACTCAAATGCGGACAATAAAATAGCACTATTGGTACCAATCCTTGTCGGTTCTCACACCTACACAAGTAAAGCTTATGGTGGAGCTTGGTGAGGATAGTGGCACAAAAATTTAATGCAAAATGTTAGCAAGAGTCAATAATGTTGAAAGAGATTCACAAATTTGCAAGCAAAAAAAATGGACCAATAGCAATATGTGGCACACGGAAACACACACACGGATAGATAAATGGGTTCGTGCAACCAAGGAGTGAGCAAAAAATGTGGAATCCACGGAAAACGCTCGTGTTGCACAACTCAAGAGAGACGCTAGCACGATTGCTCTATTAGCAGATACGACACATGCACAACCTATAAGATGCAAAATGGATAAACTTCTATCCCAAGTATGCTATGTATGTATGGTTCCCGGTGTTTCTCTCAAGATGATCGGATATGACAATCTTATATGCAATGTGGTATGATGATATGGCACTTGCTTACAAGCTTCTTTGCTCTCTTTCTTTTTCTTAAAAGCTTTATTTTCTCTTTTTTTTCTGTGGCCACTTTTGCACAATGCACAAACCAAGATAGCAATTGTGTATATGCGGGCACAGACTTGTGACACAAGATATGATAGCAATATATGCACCGCGATGATATGGTATGTATGCTATGGGAAGTATGATCACTAATGTGCACAAGTCACGTTGCCGGCAATACTCAAATGGCTAGTCTCGATAGGCAAGTAACGCAAAATGGGTTAGGGGTTAACAATGCAATGGCAAGGGTAATATACAATGGAGGGTTACCCCGATGCCAAGATGATATGGAGGTTACCGACCTTGGCGATGATGAGTGGCGGTGTTCTTGATGTAGAAACCAAGATGATGGAGACTCGTCCCTAAGTAGCCGAAACACCTTAGGAAACGGAAAAACCGCGAACTCAAAATCTCAAACGTCAAATGTCAAAATGGTGGTAGCTGGAAGCGGTGGTGGTTTGCACTTGGCAATGCAGAAGTGGGATGATGGGCTATACACGTGTCAAAGTTGAAGTTGCCGTCCCTAAGTAGCCTAAACACCTTAGGAGACACAAGCCACAACTCAAACAATCTCAACCAAAATGGGGTTAAATTGGGGTGTGGGAAGTGTATGGTGAGCAAGTTTATGCGGAAATGGTTGTGGTGGTTGATGAAGAAGCAATCGTCCCTAAGTAGCCGAAACACCTTAGGAGACTCGAATCACTACTCAAGCAACCACTAATGCTATGGCAAGCAAAATGGTTTATGTTGTGGAAGTTGGTGGTGGTTATGCGGAGGATGTGGTGGAAGCCCTAGGAAAACTTGCGAAATTTTCAAAATTTGATGAAGTCAAATGATGTTGGTGGTATTTTTTGGGAAGGGGGATGTCAAGAGCTTCAAAACGAGCTAAAGAACGTCAAAAACGGACTCCGGATGAATTAGTTATGGTCAAAACGGTGAAACACGGGAGGCTGAAATGACAGCGCGCGGACATCCGGGGGTTTGGCCGGATGTCCGGGACCTGATGTCCAGAAACTTGCGCGAAAATGCGCTCCAGGAGCCGGATGTCCGGGCTAATGGGTGGATGTCCGGGCTGGCCGGATGTCCGGGGGTCGGGTCGGATGTCCGGGGTCCAAATCCGAGGATGAACTCGAGGAACTCGATTTTGGGGCGGAACTTGATGATTTCGGGGGGCAAAATTGGAGAGATTTTGTGGATCAAAGATGGGGAAACTTGGCGAGATGCTAGATCCACTTGAAACCAAGCAAATCCATGGATCAAAATCAACAAAACATCATCAATCCAACAAATCACAAAAAAATTGGGGGGCTATTTTTGGTGCGGATTTTCGGATTTAGGACGAAATCAACAAAATCAAGCTAGAAAACACGGGGTAGGGGCTCCAAAAACGTGATCAACGTGGCTCATGATACCAAGATGATGTAGGGCGGAACCCTAGGGGCCGATCTTTCACGTTTGGAGTGGATCCTACGGGGGAACACGAAGAACGCGCGGAAAACACAAAGGGGAAAACACGGGGAGGAACGAGAGAATCACTCAACTGACAAGTATCGATCACACAAGGGCTAGATCACCAAACACATAAGGTAGCACAAGATTGAAAATCAACAAAGGTAAGGATACAAAGGAACCGTTCTTCTCCGAGAGGAGTTCTTGAATCCACGAGGGGATCTTCCCGTAAAGGTGTCTTGAATCCAAGTGGATCTTCTCCGAAGAGGCCGCGGTCTCTCACGAGGAGGAGATCCGATGGACGAGCGAGGCTCTATCTCACAAATGAGCTAAATCAACGCTAACCCTAACTAGGAGGAGGTGGGGGAGTATATATAGTCTAAGAGATGAAGGGGTACATGGGACTCGGCCCGGATGCGCTGCACACAGGCAGGAGGGGCCGGATGTCCGGGCGACGGGCCGGATGTCCGGGCTTTCCCGAGACGCCGGATGCCCGGGCGCTGGGCCGGATGTCCGGGCTGGCTTGATCCAGCTTCTGGACGTTCTGTGATGGAGGCCAGATTTCCAGTGGTTGCGCCGGATGTCCGGGCCTGGCCGGATGTCCGAGCTGTGGCCGGATGTCCGGGGCCTGTAGCAGCTGGCTCTTCTTCCTTCTCCTCTTCCATGCTTCCGCACAGGCTTGGCCTTGTTCCTTGGGTTTTCCATGGTTTCCTCGGGTGTACCTGAGTATGCACAAGGTCCGCGCTTGAAGTAGCAACCATGTCTCACGCGAATGGAAAGGGGAAGCATTTAGGAACGGGTTCACCTTGTGTCCAATGGCGCATAGTCAAGGTCTCATCTTATGTATCCTTGGGGCTTGGAGAGTAGTAGGAGTCTACATGGGGATGAACATGGGATGCTCCGCATCAAGATTGTAACACCAAAGGTAGCTCGTGAGCGGTGTTAGTTTTTGGTTCTCCATCCTTGCACACCAGGACAAAGTGCATCACACTCGATGGGTTCTCACACACTTCTCTCATCGCACTTTTTGTGGCAAATAGTATGAGGTTTTTCTCTCTAGGCAAAGAGGCGCTCAAGTTTGGCTTGTGGCTCTCACTCACGTTTCGGTGGCTCACTTTCTTACTCTTCTCTCTATGGTGGGTGGCTTGCTTGTCGACTATCACTTGACTAGGAGACATAGGTCGTAGCACATATTCCTTTCCTTTCATCTTGAAGCTATAGTGATTGGTACGCCCATTGTGGATGACACCACGGTCGGATTGCCATGGTCGACCAAGAAGGAGGTGGCAAACGGTCATTGGGACCACATCACAGTCCAATGTGTCTTCATATGCACCAATTTTGAAGGATACTTGGCTTGTATGCTGAACTCGGATAGTTCTGGAGTCACTTAGCCATTGAACCTTGTAGGGGTGCGGGTGCTTCCTCTTGACCAATTGAAGCTTGGACCATAGTTCTTCACTTGCCAAGTTGTGGAAACTACCTCCATCGATGATGAGCTTGACGGACCTTCCATTGATGCCGGCCTTGGTGTGGAATATGTGGCATCGTTGGTCTTCTTCTTGTTGATGTTGAAGAGTCAAGATCTTGGAGACAACGAGAGCGGGTCTCGAATCCTCATCACAAAAGACTCTATCATCTTCATCCTCGTTCACTCGCCAGTGCATGGCCACTTGCTCAAGAGCTTCCATTTCATCTTCACTCATTGAGTCATAGGTGCCATCGTCGTTGAGGATCATGGTGCGCTTGTTTGTGCATTCATAGGACTTGTGGCCTCGGCCGCCGCAAGTGAAACACTTGAAGGAGCTTGTCTTGACGGTCTCATCGGTCGGAGTAGAGGAAGAAGCACGCGGCTTGAAGTTGCTTGTAGTAGGAGGAAGACGACTTGAACTTGATGAAGGTTTCTTGTAGCTTGTCTTGTCGTCGTTGCTTGGAGAAGGCTTGGTTGATGTAGATGTTGGAGGAGTTGTTGAATCTTGATTGTTGGAGAAGCCGTATGTCTTGGATGAGTACTTGGCGTACTTGAAGTCATCTTGAACTTGACGTTCCGCCTTGGTCGCTTGATGCACGAGCTCGATGAGGTTGGAGTAGGGTTGGAAGTCAGCGATCTTCTTGATTGGATGATTGAGTCCATTCAAGAAGCGTGCCATTCTTTGCTCATCATCTTCCTTGACATTGGCTCGAATCATGGCTATCTCTATTTCCTTGTAGTATTCTTCAACACTCCTTGTACCTTGCTTGAGGAGTTGTAGCTTCTTGAAGAGATCGCGGTTGTAGTAGGTGGGCAGAAATCATGCTCGCATGACATCCTTCATTTGAGACCAAGTGTTGATTGGAGGGTCACCTCATGCTTCTCGGTGCTCAAGGACTTGTTCCCACCATATGAGCACATAGTCTTGGAACTCAAGTGATGTCATTGCGATCTTCTTCTCTTCCTCATAGTTGTGCAAACGAAAGATTTTGTCGACCTTCAATGCCCATGAGAGATATTCTTCCAGATCATTGCTTCCATTGAACTTGGGCATTGTGAATTTGAGCTTTCCATAGCGTTGCTCTTCATTGTGTTGTTGGCGATGGTGATGATGACACCCTTGACGTGGAGGGTACTCGTCGTCATATTGCTCTTGGCATGGAGGAAATCCATGATCAACTTGCTCTTGTTGAACTTGAGGTTGAGATGGAGCTTGACGAGCTTGTGGAGGAGCTTGAGGAGCTTGTGGAGGAGCTTAAGGAGCTTGACGTTGCACACGTGGTTGGTAGTTCCTCTCCTGGATTTCTTCTCGAAGGGCTTCCTCTTGATTGCGCCGTTCGCGATTACGGTTTGCTATTGCTCGACTTGATGCTTGAAGGGCACGTTCCGCTTCAAGAGCTTGTGCTTCTTGTTGTTGTTGTTGAAGACATTGAGCTTCGGCGTCTTGTTCGTCTTGGTGTAGACGCGCTCGTTCTTCCTCTTGGCGCCGTAGTCGCTGTCGTTCTTGAGCTTGAGCAAAAGCGTCTTGGTTTGATTGAGGACGCGAAACTTGCTCATCGACTTGCTCTTGTGAATGCTTGACGTGTAGCGGGTTGCGAGATGCATGATGGTCTTGACGCGCGGCTCGTCGAAGAATGGTCGATGACGGAGTACTTGAGCCGGAGAAGGTGTCGTCGGAGTGTCGACTTGAGTGGTTTCGTCTTGAGTAGGAAGAAGTTGAAGGAGGTTGGTTGACCAACAAAGCTCGGATCTCGTCCATTCTTGCATCGTTCTCTTGCTTGTGCGCATCGAGCTTGTTGTCAAAGTAGTCTCGTGTACATTGCGCGGAGAGTCGCAAGTCGGTGGCGAGGTGGTCGATGTGGTCGTTCATTGCTTGTTGCTCTTGATGTAGCGCTCGTTGTGCACCAAAGAGGTGGCTCTTGGTGACGAATGATGACATGTCATCGTCTTGCTCGATGAAGAGTGGATTGGTAGAGGAACTTGGCCTATCCATCATAAGAAAGTGGTGGTGAGTAGGAAAATGAGAGAACAAAACCAAAGTTACCTTTTCCGAAGATTGTGGATGTAACAAGTACAATCCCACGTGATGTTACAATAGGGGAATTGGTACCGAGAATTGTTTCTCACACCTACAAGTAAATGGTCTATGGAGGAGCTTGGTTAGGAAAGGCACAAATAATTCAAGCAAATGTTAGTCAAGATGTTGATAAATTTGAGAAGATTCACAAATGGCAAATAAGACAAATAGAACAACCTCCAAAGATAACACGAGTAACGCACACACGGAAGATAAATGGGATCTACACAACCAAGGGATGAGCTCGAAGATGTCTAATCATGGGAAAAGCTCTTGTTGTACAGATACTAGAGAGACGCTAGCTCGATTGCACTAATGGGCTAGATACGCTAGTGCACCAACCTAATAGAGAATCCACTCATCTCACTATCCCAAGTATGCTTATGTATGTGATGACCAAGATGATGCACGTATGCAAAGAGGCTCGATGCTATTTCTTATAAGCTCTTTGCTTCTCTTCTCTTTTGCTTAAACACTTTTTCTCTTTTTTTTCAACTATGCCACGATGCTTGATATACGAGCCACGCAACGAGGTAACAAGTAGTAAATGCACGGGATGGACGGAACACTAAATGGTGCACTAAGGCATGGCCCGGCAATACTCAACAAGCTAGTCTCGATGGGTAAGCGACGGAAAAGGGCTCGAAGCTATCAAGTTAAAGGCAAGGGAGTACAAGGTGTCGTCGAGGTTACTGTCCTTGCTTACGGTCGAAGAAGATCTTGTCGAAGCCGAGGTGTTGTCCGAGTCGATGATTGGTGGCGATGAGGAACAACTCGCGCCTAAGTAGCCGAAACACCTTAGGACACAAGAGAAATCGCGACCGAACACTCAAACAAACACGTGGAATGGTGCGGAAGAACACGAGGGGTGGTGGTCAAACAAAATGGGGAAAAACAGAAAATGGCCGAAACTTCCTAGATAGTCCGTGCGCACGGGGTAAGTGAGGCCCGTGAGCACGGGGTCCCGATGGCCCGTGTGCACGAGGTCTCCTGAGAGCGGACGAACTGCTCGGATCCCGTGGTTATTTGCAAATTTTTGGCCAAATTCGATGGGTGGAAGGGTGGGGATGATGGTGGAGGGGAAGATCCACTTGCCAAACACCAAATTCGTGGATCAAAACAACCAAATCTCACAAGATCAACAAATTGCAAGAAAATTTTTTGGGGCTATTTTTGGTGGGGATTTTCGGATTAGGACGAAAAACAACAAAATCAAGCTAGAAAGTGGAAGGTAGGGACTCCAAGATGTGAATCAATGTGGCTCATGATATCAAGATGATGTAGGGTATAACCCTAGGTTGGATCTTTTCACACTTGGAGGGGGAAAAGGAGAGAAACCGCAAGAACAACAAGAACACAAAGATGAACACAAAGAGGCAATCACTCCAACAATTCACATTACACATCCACTAAGGTAACAACACAAGATCCACAAGTCTCAAACACAATCAAAGGAAAGATACAATGGCAAAGTTCATCCCAAATCCAAAGGAAGTGGGGGCTTGAAAGGTAGTCTTCTCCTTATGGAGGTCTTGAAATCCTCAAGGATTCTTCCCTAGGGGTCTTGATCCTCCAAGGGACAAGGTAAAGGAGCAAAGCTCACAAAGATCTCATCTACAACTTTGCTAACCCTAAACATGGTCCTAGGTACGGAATATATAGCCTTAGGGTCGAAGGATAAGAAGTGGAGCCGAAGATGCAATCTCAGCCGGCCATCCTGGCAGGCCCGTGCGCACGGGGTAAGTTGGGCCCGTGCGCACGGGGGTCCCGTGGGTACGGTACAGGCCCGTGCGCACGGGGTGCTCCAGCGTCAGGTTCCTGTGTAGCCCATGGGCACGGGGTCTCTGGGGCCCGTGCGCACGGGGTCGCCTAGAGTTTCCTGTGCTGCTGCTGTTCTCCTTCTTCTTGGTTCGCACGGCCTTGGGGTGATTCTCCTTCTCCTTGGTGATGCTCCTGAGCTTCTTGGTGATGTTCCTCTTCGTACCTAAGGAGGCATAGCATATTTTGGTGAGGTAGTAAACATGTTCCATCCGTGTCCATATGCAAGTCTAGTAGGAAGGAGTTCACCTCGGTTTCCAAAGCACGTGCTCTTGCTCTTGTCATGGGTCCTCGTGGGGTTGGATGTGTCAGTGTAGAGTCCATGGGGATGATGGAAGGATGCTCCGCAATAATGCTCCGCATCACTTGCGCATGCCATCAATTCCATGCGTGTTCTTGCTCCAATCTTCATCCTTCTCCAAGCTAGGCCCTTCATTTGTAAGCAAAACAAATGTATCAAATTTAGGCAGCATCATATTCTCATGAACATTAGAATCATTACCAAGAAACGAAAATACCTCGTAATTTAATTGGCGTGCGCGAGCTCTAGTAATTGGTCCAGTATATGTAACGGTAGGGGCTGTGGGTGTAACAATGGTATTGATGTCCTCATCATGGACACCCTTGGAAGATACGACAAAACCCAAGAAAACCACTTTGCTTTGTCAACACCAAACGTGCATTTTTTCAAGTTGGCATAAAGACGTTCCTTGCGAAGGGTTTGCAAAAAAGCCCTAACATGATTAAGATGCTCTTTCATGGTTTTGCTAAACACAAGAATATCAACGAAGTAAACCACAACAAAGACTCCAATATAAGGGTGAAGCACATAATGCATAAGACGCACGAAAGTACCGGGAGCCTCCGATAAACGCGTAGGCATAACTAACCACTCATATAAGCCAAATTTGGTTTTGAAAGCAGTTTTCCATTCATCACCCTCTTATATGCGGATTTGATAGTAGCCACTTTTAAGATCAATTTTTGAGGAAAAGTTGGCTCCGCTAAGTTCATCAAGCATATCATCTAAGCGAGGAATGGGATGCCTATAGCGAACGGTAATAGCATTGATAGGTCTACAATCGGAACACAAGTGGAAACTTCCATCTGGCTTAGGCACAAGTATAACGGGAATGGTACAAGGGCTTAAGCTTTCACATACATGACCGTTGTCGATGAGTTGTTGTACTTGCCGTTGAATCTCCTTAGTTTCTTCGGGGTTGACACAGTATGGAGCTTTGTTTGGGAGAGGCACTCCGGGGATGAGGTCGATTCGATGTTCAATGCCTCGTAGAGGAGGTAGACCCGGAGGTAGCTCATCGGGGAAAACATCTTGGAATTCCTGTAAAAGAGATTGAAACACTAAAGGTAGCTCATGAGAGGTGTTAGCTTTTGGTTCTCCATCCTTGCACACAAGGACAAAGTGCATCACACTCGATGGGTTCTCACACACTTCTCTCATCTCACATTTTGTGGCAAATAGTATGAGGTTTTTCTCTCTAGGCGAAGAGGCGCTCAAGTTTGGCTTGTGGCTCTCACTCACTTTTGGGTGGATCACTTTCTCACTCTTCTCTCCATGATGGGTGGCTTGCTTGTCGGCTATCACTTGACTAGGAGACATAGGTCGTAGCACATATTCCTTCCCTTTTATCTTGAAGCTATAGTGATTGGTACGCCTGTTGTGGATGATGCCACGATCGAATTGCCATGGTCGACCAAGAAGGAGGTGGCAAATGATCATTGGGACTACATCACACTCCAATGTGTCCTCATATGCACCAATTTTGAAGGAGACTTGGACCGTATGCTCAACTCATATAGTGCCGGAGTCACATAGCCATTGAACCTTGTAGGGGTGTGGGTGCTTCCTCTTTACCAATTGAATCTTGGAGCATAGTTCTTCACTTGCCAAGTTGTGGCAACTACCTCCATCGATGATGACCTTGACGGACCTTCCATTGATGCCGGCCTTGGTGTTGAAGATATGGCATCGTTGGTCTTCCTCTTGTTGATGTTGAAGAGCCAAGA
Organism: Triticum dicoccoides; assembly: GCF_002162155.2. Taxonomy (NCBI): domain Eukaryota; kingdom Viridiplantae; phylum Streptophyta; class Magnoliopsida; order Poales; family Poaceae; genus Triticum; species Triticum dicoccoides. Next base: position 350,190,784 of record NC_041391.1, read on the forward strand.
CCTTGGAGACAATAAGATCGGGGCTCGTATCTTCATCACAAAAGACTTGATCATCTTCATCCTCGTTCACTCCCCGGTGCATGGCCACTTGCTCAAGAGCTTCCATCTCCTCATCACTCATGGAGTCGTAGGTGCCATCGTCATTGAGGATCATGGTGCGCTTGTTTGTGCATTCATAGGACTTGTGGCCTCGGTCGCCGCAAGTGAAACACTTGAAGGAGCTTGTATTGACGGTCTCATTGGTCGGAGTAGATGAAGAAGCACGCGGCTTGAAGTTGCTTGTAGTATGATGAAGACGACTTGAACTTGCCGAAGTTTTCTTGTAACTTGAGTTGTCGTCATTGCTTTGAGAAGGTTTGGTTGATGTAGATGTTGGAGGAGTTGTTGAAGCTTGGATGTTGGAGAAGCCGTAGGTCTTGGATGAGTACTTGGCGTACTTGAAGTCATCTTGCACTTGATGTTCCGCCTTTGTCGGTTGATGCACGAGCTCAATCAGGTTGGAGTAGGGTTCGAAGTCGGCGATCTTCTTGATGGGATGATTGAGTCCATTCAAGAAACGTGCCATTGTTTGCTCATCATCTTCCTTGACATTGGCACGAATCATGGCTATCACCATTTCCTTGTAGTATTCTTCAACACTCTTTGTTCCTTGCTTGAGGAGTTGGAGTTTCTTGAAGAGGTCGCGGTAGTAGTAGGTTAGCACAAAACATGCTCGCATGACATCCTTCATTTGAGCCCATGATAGAGGCAAAGGTGTCCCGTCTTTCGATGAGATGGTGGCTTTCGTTTTGGAGGAAGTCGACTTTGACGATCCAACTACGAACGTGCGAGGATGTCGCGCCTTAGCAATCGCTAAACCAACTCCGAGAGGTTATTGACCACGCCGGAGCACGATCAACCTGACCACGAAGGTCTGTTTCCCGCAGGCAAACAAAGAACAAGCAAGAAACTAAGATTGCAATTTGGACATTGCGAATATAAGAGGGAAGCTTTATTGATCAAGGTGGGGTTCTGTGACGCCTTTGTCTGGTCGTTGAACACAAATGAAGTACGCGAAGTTGCAGCTATGGAGAACTTTAGTCTAAACAAAACCCAAAGTCTAAACGACGCCCTAAGGGTTGTATATATGGGGGAAGAGGGGGGGAATTTCGTGGCCCTTGGGGAAGGGGTCCGAAACCAACCCTATCTCTTGTTTCCCCACACATACGGACTCTAAAAACAGCCTATACTGAAGTATTTCAAAAATACATGGGCCTGGCCCAATAAGGTGATGCAGCACCTAGAATAGCCTCTGGACGAAAGTTATGAAGTGGCATCTTGTATATTTCGTCCAAGGCTTCATGCACACATTATGGTGGCTTCAACGTCCTGAAATCATCACTTGTAACTCCGTTCTTGTTCCCCTTACGCAAGCCATCATCTCCATGCTTGTTCTTGCTCCAATGTTCATCCTTCTCCAAGCTAGGCCCTTCATTTGTAAGCAAAACAAATGTGTCCAATTTAGGCAGCATCATATTCTCATGAACATTAGAACCATTACCAAGAAACAAAAGTACCTGGTATTTTAATTGGCGTGCGCGAGCTCTAGTAATTGGTCCAGTATGTATAGCAGCAGGGGTTGTGGGTGTAACAATGGTATTGATGTCCTCATCAGCCCAAGTGGTGATTGGAGGTTCACCTCTTGCTTGTCGGCGCTCAAGGACTTGTTCCCACCATAGGAGCACATAGTCTTGGAATTCAAGTGATGCCATAGCGATCTTCTTCTCTTCCTCATAGTTGTGCAAACAAAAGATTTTGTCGACCTTCAATGCCCATGAAAGGTACTCTTCGGGGTCATTGCTTCCATTGAACTTGGGCATGGTGAATTTTAGCTTTCCATAGCGTTGCTCTTCATTGTGTTGTTGGCGATGGTGATGATGACGCCCTTGACGTGGAGGGACATCCTCATGTTGCTCTTGGCGTGGAGGAAGTCCATGATCAACTTGCTCTTGTTGAACTTGAGGTTAAGGTGGATCTTGACGACCATGTGAAGGAGCTTGTGGAGCTTGACGTTGCACACGCGGTTGGTAGTTCCTCTCTTGGATTTCTTCTCAAAGGGCTTCCTCTTGATTGTGCCGTTCGCGATTGTGGTTGGCGACGGCTCGACTTGATTCTTGAAGGGCACGTTGCGCCTCAAGAGCTTGCGCTTCACGTAGTTGTTGTTGAAGATGTTGAGCCCCGACGTCTTGTTGCTCTTGGTGTAGATGTGCTCGTTCTTCTTTTTCTTGGCGCCGTAGTCGTTGTCGTTCTTAAGATTTAGCAAAAGCGACTTGGTTTGATTGAGGACGAGGGACTTGCTCATCGGATTGCTCTTGGGACTACTTGTCATGTAGCGGGTTGCGAGATGCATGACGGTCTTGACGCACGGCTCATCGAAGAGTGTTCGGTGATGGTGTACTTGAGCCGGAGGAGTCATCGGAGTGTCGACTTGAGTGGCTCCGTCTTGAGTATGACGATGTAGAAGGAGGCCGGTTCACCAACAAGGCGCGTATCTCGTCCATTCTTGCATCGTTCTCTTGCTTGTGCACGTCGAGCTTGTTATCGAAGTAGTCTCTTGTATTTTGCTCGGATAGTCGCAAGTCGGTGGCGAGGTTGTCGATGCGGTCGTTCATTGCTTGTTGCTCTTGATGCAACGCTCGTTGTGCACCAAAGAGGTGGCTCTTTGTGATGTATGATGACATATCATCGTCTTGCTCTATGAAGAGTGGGTTTGTAGAAGTACTCGGCCTATCCATCATTCCAAGCAAAATGTGAGTGGTAGAAGGAGAAGAACTTATACCAATGTACCTTGACCGATGTTGATGATGAATCAAGTTCACTCAAATGCGTACAATGAAATAGCACTATTGGTACCAATTCTTGTCGGTTCTCACACCTACACAAGTAAAAGCTTATGGTGGAGCTTGGTTAGGATGGTGGCACAAAATTTGATGCAATTGAAACTGAGATTCAATAATGTTGGAAAAAATTCACAAATTTGCAAATGCAACAAGTATACCAAGCAAGTAGGGGTACACGGAAACACACACGCAAATAGATAAATGGGATTGTGCAAACCAAAAGTGAGCCAAAATGTGGAATCCACGAAAATGCTCTTGTTTCACAATACTATAGAGAAGCTAGCACGATTGCACAATAGGCGGATACGGAGCTTGTGCACAACCTACTAGGCAAAAATGCAATGATCTCTATCCCAAGTATGTTATATGTATGGTATTTCGGTGCTATGATCCAAGATGATCTTATATGACAATCTTAATGTAGTATGATGCTATGGTTCTTGCTTATAAGCTCTTTGATTATCTTTCCTCTTTGCTTAAAAGCTTGGGTGGCTCTTTCACTTTTGAGCTCTTTTCTGATGCAAAACTTCACGAACCAAGATAGCAATTGTGTATGTTATGACAACTTTGTGACACACAAGTTGATGCCAAGATATGCACCACTATGGTATGGTATGTATGCTATGGAGTATGATCACTGATGTGCACAAGTCACATTGCCGGCAATACTCCATGGCTAGTCTCGATGGGTAAGCAACGCAAAAGATGGGCTATGATGTTTATCAATGCAATGGCAAGGTTTGGACAAAGATGTCATCAAGATTACCGTCCTTGCTTACGGTTGAAGGTTCCAAACGGATGTAAATGTAGACGATGTTATGGTACACGGTCTTCAGTACATTGGCGAAGATGTCGCTGCACCGTGGTCGGAGTTGCCGAAGTAGCGGAAGTCGACAAGGATTTGCAACCTTTCTGTCTAGGCCGGAAGGTCCGGGCAAGACGGAAGGTCCGGGGTCCGGAAGTTTCGGGGAAGGCCGGAAGGTCCGGGGGCTGGAAGTTCCAGGCTGGGCTAGAAGTTCCGGTGGTCGTGATTCTACCAAGAACAAAGACTTCGGGATCGTGGATTTGGGAGGAAAAACTTGAGGAAAAACCCAAATCCGAAGGGGAAAATGAAGAAATTAGGGGGGGAGAAGGGTAGGGAAGCTAGATCCACTCGAAGCAAAGCAGATCCATGGATCAAATCCAACAAAACTTCATCACACCAACAAATCACAAAAAAATTGGGGCTATTTTTGGTGGGGATTTTCAGATTTAGGACGAAAACAACAAAATCAAGCTAGAAAACAAAGGGTAGGGGCTCCAAAAACGTGATCAACGTGGCTCATGATACCAAGATGATGTAGGGCGGAACCCTAGGGGGCCGATCTTTCACGTTTGGAGTGGATCCTACGGGGGAACATGAGGAACGCGGGGAAAACACGGGGAGAAACGAGAGAATCACTCAACCGACAAGTAATCGATCACACAAGGGCTAGATCACCGAAAGCATAAGGTAACACATGATCCAAAATCAACAAAGGAAGGATACAACGGTAGCCGTTCTTCTCTGTGAGGAGGTCTTGATTGTCTTTTCCGCATGGAGGCCTTGAATCCGAATGGATCTTCTCCGAGGAGGCACGGTCCCTCACGTGGAGTAGATCCAGTACGGATGAGCTATGCTCTATCTCAAGATGAGCTATCACAATGCTAACCCTAAAACGTAGGTAGGAGAAGAGTATATGTAGTTTACAGGGCGAAAGGGTACACGGGCCTCGGCCCAAGTGGCTGCGCGCAGGCAGGGCCGAAAGTTCCGGGCGCCGGAGGGTCCGGGCAGGGTCCGACCTAACCAGAGAGTTGGCGCGGGTGGAGCTGGGCTGGCGTCCGAGGGCCGGAAGGTCCGGGCGAGCCGGAGGTTCCGGGGGCCGAAAGGTCCGGGTCGGGTTCCGGGCAGGTTCCGGGCTAACCAGAGAGTTGGCACGCCCGGGATGGTCGATGTCGTCGGAGGCCGGAAGCTCCGGGTAGGCTGGACGTTCCGGGGGCCGGAAGTTCCGGGCAATGGCCGAAGGTTCCGGGCTGTCCAGATAGTTGACGCCTGTCGTTTCTTCTGCAGCTCCTGGCTCCGTGGCTTGAGCATTATACCTGATCATGCATAGCGTCTCGGACTTAGGCAGTAGCCATGTCTCACTGGAAGAAAAGGGGAAATCAAGTCGGAGCGATGTCACCTTGGATTGAATAGCATGAGCTCTTGCTCTTGTCATGGGTCCACTTGGAGCTTGGATAGTCAATGGAAGGTCCATGAGGATCACCGAAGGATTCTCCGCATCAAGATCCCCATAGTTTCCTAATACATATTAGGAGATCCTGATGCATTCCATACTTTGCATGATTCCGCCTGTGTGTTGGGCTGAAGCCACTTACCCTTTCATTCACTTAGACTATAAGTAGACCTCTCACACCTCCTAGCTAGGGTTAGCAAAGGATTAGCTCATTTGGGATAGAGCTTTGCTCATCCATACGGATCTCCTCCTCGTGAGAGACCGCGGCCTCTTCGGAGAAGATCCACCATGGATTTAAGACCCCTTTACGGGAAGATCCCTCGTGGATTCAAGACCTCCTCTCGGAGATGAGCTACCGCCACTTGTATCGTCCTTTGTTGGATTTGGACCGTGTATCTCTTTGTGTTCCTTGGATCTAGCACATGCTAGCACATGTGTGATCATATTCGTGTTGGTTGAGTGTTTCTCTCGTCCCCCCCCCCCTCGTGATTTCCCTCGTGTTCTTCCGCGCGTTCTTCGTGTTCCTCACAGGGATCGTCTCCAAACGTGAAAGATCGGCCCCTCGGGTTCGTCCCTACATCAGTTACTGATGTAGGGTGTAACCCTAGGGGCCGATCTTTCCCGTTTTGAGTGGATCCTACAGAGAAACACGTAGAACGCGCGGAAGAACACAAGGGGAATCACGGGGAAAAACGAGAGAATCACTCAACCGACAAGAGATCAATGACACAAGGTCTAGATCATCGAAGCATGAGTAGCATGAGATACAAAGTCAACAAGGGGAAGATACAAAGGGAACCGTTCTTCTCCGTGAGGAGGTCTTGATTGTCTTCTCCGGATGGAGGCCTTGAATCCGAATGGATGTTCTCCGAAGAGGCACGATCCCTCAGGTGGAGTAGACCCAGTACGGATGAGCAGAGCTCTATCTCTAAATGAGCTATCACAATGCTAAGTCTCGAAGTGAGGAGGAGGGGTCCTATATATAGGCTAGGTGATGATGAAATCAATACCATTGTTACACCCACAGCCCCTGCTGCTATACATAGTGGACCAATTACTAGAGCTCGCGCGCGCCAATTAAATTACCAGATACTTTCGTTTCTTGGTAATGATTCTAATGTTCATGAGAATATGATGCTGCCTAAATTGGATACATTTGTTTTGCTTACAAATGAAGGGCCTAGCTTGGAGAAGGATGAACATTGGAGCAAGAGCAAGCATGGAGATGATGGCATGCACAAGGGGAACAAGAACAGAGTTACCAGTGATGACTTCAGGACTTTGAAACCACCATAATGGGTGCATGAAGACTTGGACGAAATATACAAGATGCCACTTCATAAATTTCGCCCCAAGGCTATTCTAGGTGTTGCGTCACCTTATTATTGGGCCAGGCCCATGTAATTTCGAAATAGATAACTATAGGCTATTTTTAGAGTCCGTATGTGTGAGGAAACAAGAGATAGGGTTGATAACGGACCCCTCCACCAAGGGCCACGAAATTCCCCCCTCTTCCTCCATATATACAGCCCTTAGGGCACCATTTAGACTTTGGGTTTTGTTTAGACTAAAGTTCGCCATAGCTGCAACTTCGCGTACTCCGTTTGTGTTCAACGACCAGACAAAGGCGTCACAGAACCCCACCTTGACCAATAAAGCTTTCATCTTATATTCGCAATATCCAGATTGCAATCTCAATTTCTTGCTTGTTGATGTGGAGCATCCTTCCATCATACCCATGGACTCTACATCGACACATCCAACCCCACAAGGACCCATGACAAGAGCTAGAGCACGTGCTTTGGAAACCGAGGGGAACTCCTTCCTACTAGACTTGCATATGGACACAAATGGAACATGTCTACTACCTCACCAAAATATGATATGCCTCCTTAGGTATGAAGAGGAACATCACCAAGGAGCTCAAGAGCATCACCAAGAAGAAGGAGAACCCCCCAAGGCCACGTGGACCAAGAACAAAGAGAACAACAGCTGCACAGGAGGCTCCAGGCGACCCCGTGCGCACGGGCCCCCAAGACCCCGTGCCCACGGACTACACAGGAAACTGACGCTAGAGCACCCCGTGCGCACGGGCCTGTACCGTGCCCATGGGACCCCCGTGCGCACGGGCCTCCCAGGATGGCCGGCTGAGATTGCATCTTCGGCTCCACTTCTTCTCCTTCGACTCCAAGGCTATATATTCCGTACCTAGGACCATGTTTAGGGTTAGCAAAGTATTAGATGAGATCTTTGTGAGCTTTTCTCCATTACCTTCCCTCTTTCAGGATCAAGACCCCATAGGGAAGAATCCTTGAGGATTTCAAGACCTCCATTGGGAGAAGACTACCTTCAAGACCCCTCTTCCTTTGGATTTGGGATGAACTTTGCCATTGTATCTTTCCTTTGATTGTGTTTGTGACTTGTGGATCTTGTGTTGTTACCCTAATGGGTGTGTAATCGGGAATTGTTGGAGTGATTACCTCTTGTGTCCATCTTTGTGTTCTTGTTGTTCTTGTGGTTTCTCTCCCTTTTCCCCCTCCAAGTGTGAAAAGGTCCTTCCTAGGGTTCTACCCTACACCATCTTGGTATCACGAGCCACGTTGATTCCCATCTTGGAGTCCCTACCTTCCACTTTCTAGCTTGATTTTGTTGTTTTTCATCCTAATCCGAAAATCCCCACCAAAAATAGCCCCAAAAAATTTTCTTGCAATTTGTTGATCTTGTGAGATTTGGTTGGTTTGATCCACGAATTTGGTGTTTGGCAAGTGGATCTTCCCCTCCACCATCATCCCCACCCTTCCACCGTTCGATTCTGGCCAAAAACTTGGAATTCACCACGAAATCAGATCAGTTCATTCACTCTCGGCAGACCCCGTGCCCACGGGCCATCGGGACCCCGTGCACACGGGCCTCACTTACCCCGTGCGCACGGGCTATCTAGGAAGTTTCGGCCATTTTTCTGTTTTCTCATTTTGTTTCACCACCCCCTCTTGTGTTCTTCCGCACCATTCCACGTGTTTGTTTGAATGTTCGGTCGCGATTTCCCTGGTGTCCTAAGGTGTTTCGGCTACTTAGGCGCGAGTTGGTCATCATCGCCACCAATCATCGACTCAGGCAACACATCGGCTTGGAGAAGATCATCTTCGACCGTAAGCAAGGACGGTAACCTCGACGACACCTTGTACTCCCTTGCCATTAACTTGATAGTTTCGAGCCATTTTGCTTAGCTTACCCATCGATACTAGCTTGTTGAGTATTGCCGGGCCACGCCTTAGTGCACCATTTAGTGTTCCGTCCATCCCGTGCATTTACTACTTGTTACCTCGTCGTGTGGCTCGTATATCAAGCATCGTGGCATAGTGAAAAAAAAGGAAGAAGTAAAAGCTTTTAAGCAAAAGAGAAGAGAAGCAAAGAGCTTATAAGCAATAGCATCGAGCCTTAGCATACGTGCATCATGTTAATCACCACATACATAAGCATACTTGGGATAGTGAGACGTGTGGATTCTCTATTAGGTTGGTGCACTAGCGTATCTAGCCCATTAGTGCAATCGAGCTAGCGTCTCTCTAGTATCCGTACGACAAGAGCTTTTCCCATGATTGGACATCTTCGCGCTCACCCCTTGGTTGTCCAGATCCCATTTATCTTTCATGTGTGTGTTCCTCGTGTTATCTTGGGAGGTTGATCTATTTGTCTTACTTGCCATTAGTGAATCTTCTCAACTTTATCAACATCTTGACTAACATTTGCTTGAATTATTTGTGCCTTTTCTAACCAAGCTCCTCCATAGACCATTTACTTGTAGGTGTGAGAAACAATTCCCGGTACCAATTCCCCTATTGTAACATCACGTGGGATCGTACTTGTTACATCCACAATATTCGGAAAAGGTAACTTTGGTTTTGTTCTCTCATTTTATTACTCACCACCACTTTCTTATGATGGATAGGCCAAGTTCCTCTACCAGCACACTCTTCATCGAGCAAGACGACGACATGTCATCATTCGTCACCAAGAGCCACCTCTTTGGTGCACAATGAGCGCTACATCAAGAGCAACAAGCAATGAACGACCGCATCGACAACCTCGCCACTGACTTGCGACTCTCCGAGCAACGTACACGAGACTACTTCGACAACAAGCTCGACGTGCACAAGCAAGAGAACGATGCAAGAATGGACGAGATCCACGCTTTGTTGGTCAACCGGCCCCCTTCAACTTCTTCCTACTCAAGACGGAGCCACTCAAGTCGACACTCTGACGACACCTTCTCCGGCTCAAGTACACCGTCATCAACCATTCTTCAACGAGCCGCGTGTCAAGACCGTCATGCATCTCACAACCCGCTACACGTCAAGCATTCACAAGAGTAAGTCGATGAGCAAGTTCCTCATCCTCAATCAAACCAAGTCGCTTTTGCTCAAGCTCAAGAACGACAACGACTACGGCGCCAAGAGGAAGAACGAGCGCGCCTACACCAAGAGGAAGAACTAGCGCGTCTACACCAAGAGGAACAAGACGTCGAGGCTCAACGTCTTGAACAACAACAACAAGAAGCACAAGCTCCTGAGGCGGAACGTACCCTTCAAGAATCAAGTCGAGCCATCGCTAACCGCAATCGCGAACGGCGAAATAAAGAGGAAGCCAAGAGAGGAACTACCAACCACATGTGCACCGTCAAGATCCTCAAGCTCCTCCACAAGCTCGTCAAGCTCCACCTCAACCTCAAGTTCAACAAGAGCAAGTTGATCATGGACTTCCTCCACGCCAAGAGCGACACCAAGTGGAACAAGTGCTTCAAGACCCTCCTCCATGCCAAGAGCGACATCATGAGGAACGAGCATTCGAGGACTTTCCAAGGCAAGAGTAATATCGCAACCGCTATCAAGATGAAGAGCAACGCTATGGAAAACTCAAATTCACAATACCCAAGTTCAATGGAAGCAATGATCCGGAAGAATACCTCTCATGGGCATTGAAGGTCGACAAAATCTTTCGTTTTTTACAAATACGAGGAAGAGAAGAAGATCGCAATGGCATCACTTGAGTTCCAAGACTATGTGCTCATATGGTGGGAACAAGTCCTTGAGCGCCGAGAAGCAAGAGGTGACCCTCCAATCACCACTTGGGCTCAAATGAAGGATGTCATGCGAGCATGATTTGTGCCCACCTACTACAACCGTGATCTCTTCAAGAAGCTACAACTCCTCAAGCAAGGAACAAAGAGTGTTGAAGAATACTACAAGGAAATGGAGATAGCCATGATTCGACCCAATGTCAAGGAAGATGATGAACAAACAATGGCAGGATTCTTGAATGGACTCAATCATCCCATCAAGAAGATCGCGGACTTCCAACCCTATTCCAACCTCGTCGAGCTCGTGCATCAAGCGACCAAGTCAGAACGTCAAGTGCAAGATGACTTCAAGTATGCCAAGTACTCATCCAAGACATACGGCTTCTCCAATAATCAAGCTTCAACAACTCCTCAAACATCTACTTCAACCAAGCCTTCTCCAAGCAACGACGACAAGACAACCTACAAGAAACCTTCGTCAAGTTCAAGTCGTCTTCCTCCTACTACAAGCAACTACAAGCCGCGTGCTTCTTCCTCTACTCTGACCGATGAGACCGTCAAGACAAGTTCAATCAAGTGCTTCACATGTGGCGGCCGAGGCCACAAGTCCTTCCAATGCACCAACAAGCGCACCATGATCCTCAACGACGATGGCACCTACGACTCAATGAGTGAAGATGAACTGGAAGTGATGCAGAGCATCCTTCCACCATCCCCCTGGACTCTACATTGACACATCCAACCCCACGAGGACCCATGACAAGAGCTAGAGCACGTGCTTTGGAAACCGAGGTGAACTGCTTCCTACTAGACTTGCATATGGACACAAATGGAACATGTCTACTACCTCACCAAAATATGCTATGCCTCCTTAGGTATGAAGTGGAACATCACCAAGAAGCTCAGGAGCATCCCCAAGAAGAAGGAGGACCACCCCAAGGTCGTACGAATCAAGATGGAGTGCAACGGCAGCAACACAGGAAGTCCAAGGTGACCCCGTGCGCACGGGCCCCCGAGACCCCGTGCCCATGGGCTACACAGGAAACAGGTACTGGAGCACCCCGTGCGCACGGGCATGTACCGTGCCCACGGGACCCCCGTGCGCACGGGCCCAACTTACCCCGTGTGATGAGGACATCAATACAATTGTCACACCCACAGCCCCTGCTGCTATACATACTGGACCAATTACTAGAGCTCGTGCACGCCAACTAAATTACCAGGTACTTTCGTTTCTTGGTAATGATTCTAATGTTCATGAGAATATGATGCTGCCTAAATTGGATACATTTGTTTTGCTTACAAATGAAGGGCCTAGCTTGGAGAAGGATGAACATTTGAGCAAGAACAAGCATGGAGATGATGGCATGCGCAAGGGGAACAAGAACGGAGTTACAAGTGATGATTTCAGGACTTTGAAGCCACCATAATGGGTGCAAGAAGCCTTGGACGAAATATACAAGATGCCACTTCATAAATTTCGTCCCGAGGCTATTTTAGGTGCTGCATCACCTTATTATTGGGCCAGGCCCATGTAATTTCGAAATACATAAGTATAGGCTATTTTTAGAGTACGTATGTGTGGGGAAACAAGAGATAGGGTTGATTTCGGACCCCTCCACCAAGGGCCACGAAATCCCCCCCCCCCTCTTCCTCCATATATACAGCCCTTAGGGCATCGTTTAGACGGCGGGTTTTGTTTAGATTAAAAGTTCGCCATAGCTGCAACTTCGCGTACTTCGTTTGTGTTCAACGACCAGACAAAGGCGTCATAGAACCCCACCTTGATCAATAAACCTTTCATCTTATATTCGCAATATCCAGATTGCAATCTCAGTTTCTTGCTTGTTCTTCATTTGCTCGCAGTATACAGACCCTCGTGGTCAGGTTGATCGTGCTCCGGCGTGGTCAATAACCTCTCAGAGTTGGTTTAGCGATTGCTAAGGCGCGACGTCCTCGCACGTTCGTAGTCGGATCGTCAAAGTCGACTGCCACCAAAGCGATATCCATCATCTCATCGAAAGACGGGACACCTTTGCCTCTATCAAGTGGTATCAGTTTTCAGGTTCTAATTCTGATCATGAGACGCAATACATGGCTCCTGAAGACGCTGACAGGTATGAATGTTTAGTTGCTCAACGTGTTTTGAGTGTGCAGGTCACACAAGCTGAGCAAAATCAGAGGCACAATTTGTTCCATACCAAGGGAGTTGTGAAGGAACGTTCTGTGCGCGTCATAATAGACGGAGGGAGCTGCAACAACTTGGCTAGCATGGAGATGGTGGAGAAGCTTTCTCTCACCACAAGACCACATCCACATCCTTACTACATCCAATGGTTCAACAACAGCGGCAAGGTTAAGGTAACACGTACTGTTCATGTGCATTTTAGTATCTCTACATATGCTGATTATGTTGATTGTGATGTGGTACCTATGCAAGCATGTTCCTTATTACTTGGTAGACCATGGCAATTTGATAAAAACTCTGTACACCATGGTAGAAACAATCACTATACTCTTGTTCATAAGGATAAAAATATTACTTTGCTTCCTATGACTCCTGATTCCATTTTGAAAGATGATATTAATAGAGCTAATAAAGCAAAACAGGAGAAGAATAAGAGTGAAAATCATATTGTGGCAAAAGAATTTGAGCAACAAATGAAGCCTAATAATAAACCATCTAGTGTTGCTTCTGAAATTAAATTGAAAAGTGCATGTTTATTTGCCACCAAATCTGATATTGATGAGCTAGATTTCAGCAAATCTGTTTGCTATGCTTTTGTGTGCAAAGAGGCATTATTTTCATTCGAGGACGTGCCTTCCTCTTTGCCTCCTGCTGTCACTAACATTTTGCAGGAGTTCGCTGACGTCTTTCCACAAGACGTGCCACCGGGATTACCGCCTATTCGAGGGCTTGAGCATCAGATTGACTTAATTCCCGGTGCTTCACTGCCAAACCGTGCACCATACCGTACCAATCCAGAGGAGACGAAGGAGATTATGCGTCAAGTACAAGAGCTTCTCGACAAAGGTTATATACGCGAATCCCTTAGTCCTTGTGCTGTTCCTATTATTCTAGTGCCGAAAAAGGATGGTACATCACGTATGTGTGTTGATTGTAGAGGCATTAATAATATTACTATTCGTTATCGTCATCCTATTCCTAGGCTCGATGATATGCTTGATGAATTGAGTGGCTCTACAATATTCTCCAAAGTTGATTTGCGTAGTGGATACCATCAAATTCATATGAAATTGGGAGATGAATGGAAAACAACATTTAAAACTAAGTTTGGATTATATGAGTGGTTAGTCATGCCTTTTGGGTTAACTAATGCACCTAGTACTTTCATGAGGTTAATGAACGAAGTTTTACGTGCTTTCATTGGACGATTTGTGGTAGTTTACTTTGATGACATATTGATTTATAGCAGATCTTTGGAAGAACATTTGGAACATTTACGTGCTGTTTTTATTGCTCTACGTGATGCACGTTTGTTTGGTAACCTTGGGAAGTGCACCTTTTGCACCGACCGAGTATCTTTTCTTGGCTATGTTGTTACTCCACAGGGAATTGAAGTTGATAAAGCCAAGATTGAAGCTATTGAGAGTTGGCCGCAGCCCAAAACGGTCACACAAGTGAGGAGTTTTCTTGGTCTCGCTGGATTCTATAGGCGTTTTGTGAGAGATTTCGGCACCATTGCTGCACCTCTCAATGAGCTTACAAAGAAAGATGTGCCTTTTCTTTGGGGTACCGCACAGGAAGAAGCCTTCTCGGTATTGAAAGATAAGTTGACACATGCTCCTTTACTCCAACTTCCTGATTTTAATAAGACTTTTGAGCTTGAATGTGATGCTAGTGGAATTGGATTAGGCGGTGTGTTATTACAAGATGGCAAACCTGTTGCATACTTTTCTAAAAAATTGAGTGGGCCTAGTCTGAATTATTCTACTTATGATAAAGAATTATATGCTCTTGTTCGGACTTTAGAAACATGGCAACATTATTTATGGCCCAAAGAATTTGTTATACATTCTGATCATGAATCTTTCAAACATATTAAAAGTCAAGCTAAACTGAATCGTAGACATGCTAAATGGGTTGAATTCATTGAGACTTTTCCTTATGTCATTAAACACAAGAAGGGAAAAGAAAATGTTATTGCTGATGCATTGTCTCACCGCTATACTATGCTTTCACAACTTGACTTCAAAATATTTGGTTTGGAGACCATCAAAGATCAATATGTGCATGATGCTAATTTTAAAGATGTAATGCAGAATTGTAAAGAAGGAAGAATGTGGAACAAGTTCGTCGTTAACAATGGATTTGTGTTTCGTGCTAACAAGCTATGCATTCCAGCTAGCTCCATTCGTCTTTTGTTGTTGCAGGAGGCGCATGGAGGAGGATTAATGGGACACTTTGGAGTGAAGAAGATGGAGGACGTACTTGCTACACATTTCTTTTGGCCAAAGATGAGACGGGATGTTGAGCGTTTTATTGCTCGCTGCACTACATGTCAAAAAGCTAAGTCACGACTCAATCCTCATGGTTTATATATGCCTTTGCCTGTACCTAGTGTTCCTTGGGAGGATATATCTATGGACTTTGTTTTAGGTTTACCTCGAACAAAGAAGGGGAGGGATAGCATATTTGTTGTCGTGGATAGATTCTCGAAAATGGCACACTTTATACCATGTCATAAAAGCGATGATGCTGTTAATGTTGCTGATTTGTTCTTTCGTGAAATTATTCGCTTGCATGGTGTGCCAAATACTATTGTTTCAGATCGTGATACTAAATTTCTTAGCCACTTTTGGAGATGTTTATGGGCTAAGTTGGGGACTAAACTGCTTTTTAGTACTACTTGTCACCCCCAAACTGATGGACAAACTGAAGTAGTCAAAAGAACGTTGTCTACTATGCTTAGGGCTGTTTTGAAGAATAATAAGAAAATGTGGGAGGAATGCTTGCCTCATATTGAATTTGCTTATAATCGTTCATTGCATTCTACTACTAAGATGTGCCCTTTTGAAGTTGTGTATGGTTTCCTACCTCGTGCACCTATTGATTTGTTGCCTCTTCCATCTTCGGAGAAGGTTAATTTTGATGCTAAACAACGTGCTGAATTGATTTTAAAAATGCATGAGTTAACTAAGGAAAACATTGAGCGTATGAATGCTAAATATAAACTTCCTGGAGATAAGGGTAGAAAACATGTTGTGTTTGCACCTGGAGATCTTGTTTGGTTACATTTGCGTAAGGATAGATTTCCTGATTTGCGCAAATCAAAGCTAATGCCACGTGCTGATGGTCCCTTTAATGATGAGGACATCAATACAATTGTTACACCCACAGCCCCTGCTGCTATACATACTGGACCAATTACTAGAGCTCGTGCACGCCAACTAAATTACCAGGTACTTTCGTTTCTTGGTAATGATTCTAATGTTCATGAGAATATGATGCTGCCTAAATTGGATACATTTGTTTTGCTTACAAATGAAGGGCCTAGCTTGGAGAAGGATGAACATTGGAGCAAGAACAAGCATGGAGATGATGGCATGCGCAAGGGAAACAAGAACGGAGTTACAAGTGATGATTTCAGGACTTTGAAGCCACCATAATGGGTGCATGAAGCCTTGGACGAAATATACAAGATGCCACTTCATAAATTTCGTCCCGAGGCTATTTTAGGTGCTGCGTCACCTTATTGGGCCAGGCCCATGTAATTTCGAAATACATAAGTATAGGCTATTTTTAGAGTCCGTATGTGTGGGGAAACAAGAGATAGGGTTGATTTCGGACCCCTCCACCAAGGGCCACGAAATTCCCCCCCTCTTCCTCCATATATACAGCCCTTAGGGCATCGTTTAGACTTTGGGTTTTGTTTAGATTAAAAGTTCGCCATAGCTGCAACTTCGCGTACTTCGTTTGTGTTCAACGACCAGACAAAGGCGTCACAGAACCCCACCTTGATCAATAAAGCTTTCATCTTATATTCGCAATATCCAGATTGCAATCTCAGTTTCTTGCTTGTTCTTCGTTTGCTCGCAGGAAACAGACCCTCGTGGTCAGGTTGATCGTGCTCCGGCGTGGTCAATAACCTCTCGGAGTTGGTTTAGCGATTGCTAAGGCGCGACGTCCTCGCACGTTCGTAGTCGGATCGTCAAAGTCGACTTCCACCAAAGCGATATCCATCATCTCATCGAAAGACGGGACACCTTTGCCTCTATCAAGATGTTTATGGGCTAAGTTGGGGACTAAACTGCTTTTTAGTACTACTTGTCACCCCCAAACTGATGGACAAACTGAAGTAGTCAATAGAACGTTGTCTACTATGCTTAGGGCTGTTTTGAAGAATAATAAGAAAATGTGGGAGGAATGCTTGCCTCATATTGAATTTTCTTATAATCGTTCATTGCATTCTACTACTAAGATGTGCCCTTTTGAAGTTGTGTATGGTTTCCTACCTCGTGCACCTATTGATTTGTTGCCTCTTCCATCTTCGGAGAAGGTTAATTTTGATGCTAAACAACGTGCTGAATTGATTTTAAAAATGCATGAGTTAACTAAGGAAAACATTGAGCGTATGAATGCTAAATATAAACTTGCTGGAGATAAGGGTAGAAAACATGTTGTGTTTGCACCTGGAGATCTTGTTTGGTTACATTTGCGTAAGGATAGATTTCCTGATTTGCGCAAATCAAAGTTAATGCCACGTGTTGATGGTCCCTTTAAGGTGTTAGAGAAAAATAAATGATAATGCATATAAACTTGAGCTGCCTGCAGATTTTGGGGTTAGTCCCACTTTTAACATTGCAGATTTAAAGCCTTATTTGGGTGAGGAAGATGAACTTCCGTCGAGGACGACTTCATTTCAAGAAGGGGAGGATGATGAGGACACCAATACAATTGTTACACCCACAACCCCTGCTGCTATACATACTGGACCAATTACTAGAGCTCGTGCACGCAAACTAAATTACCAGGTACTTTCGTTTCTTGGTAATGATTCTAATGTTCATGAGAATATTATGCTGCCTAAATTGGATACATTTGTTTTGCTTACAAATGAAGGGCCTAGCTTGGAGAAGGATGAACATTGGAGCAAGAACAAGCATGGAGATGATGGCATGCGCAAGGGGAACAAGAACGGAGTTACAAGTGAGGATTTCAGGACTTTGAAGCCACCATAATGGGTGCATGAAGCCTTGGACGAAATATACAAGATGCCACTTCATAAATTTCGTCCCGAGGCTATTTTAGGTGCTGCATCACCTCATTATTGGGCTAGGCCCATGTAATTTCGAAATACATAAGTATAGGCTATTTTTAGAGTACGTATGTGTGGGGAAACAAGAGATAGGGTTGATTTCGGACCCCTCCACCAAGGGCCACGAAATTCCCCCCCTCTTCCTCCATATATACAGCCCTTAGGGCATCGTTTAGACGGCGGGTTTTGTTTAGATTAAAAGTTCGCCATAGCTGCAACTTCGCGTACTTCGTTTGTGTTCAAGACCAGACAAAGGCGTCACAGAACCCCACCTTGATCAATAAAGCTTTCATCTTATATTCGCAATATCCAGATTGCAATCTCAGTTTCTAGCTTGTTCTTTGTTTGCTCGCAGGAAATAGACCCTCGTGGTCAGGTTGATCGTGCTCCGGCGTGGTCAATAACCTCTCGGAGTTGGTTTAGCGATTGCTAAGGCGCGACGTCCTCGCACGTTCGTAGTCGGATCGTCAAAGTCGACTGCCACCAAAGCGATATCCATCATCTCATCGAAAGACGGGACACCTTTGCCTCTATCACCGTGCGCACGGGCCTCCCAGGATGGCCGGTTGAGATTGCATCTTCGGCTCCCCTTCTTCTCCCTCGACCCCAAGGCTATATATTCCGTACCTAGGACCATGTTTAGGGCTAGCAAAGTATTAGATGAGATCTTGGTGAGCTTTGCTCCATTACCTTCCCTCTTTGAGGATCAAGACCCCATAGGGAAGAATCCTTGAGGATTTCAAGACCTCCATTGGTAGAAGACTACCTTCAAGACCCCTCTTCCTTTGGATTTGGGATGAACTTTGCCATTGTATCTTTCCTTTGATTGTGTTTGTGACTTGAGGATCTTGTGTTGTTACTCTAGTGGATGTGTAATCGGGAATTGTTGGAGTGATTACCTCTTGTGTTCATCTTTGTGTTCTTGTTGTTCTTGTGGTTTCTCTCCTTTTCCCCCTCCAAGTGTGAAAAGGTCCTTCCTAGGGTTCTACCCTACATCATCTTGGTATCATGAGCCACGTTGATTCACATCTTGGAGTCCCTACCTTCCACTTTCTAGCTTGATTTTGTTGTTTTTCGTCCTAATCTGAAAATCCCCACCAAAAATAGCCCCAAAAATTTTTTCTTGCAATTTGTTGATCTTGTGAGATTTGGTTGATTTAATCCATGAATTTGGTGTTTGGCAAGTGGATCTACCCCTCCATCATCATCCCCAACCTTCCACCATTTGATTTTGGCCAAAAACTTGAAATTCACCACGAAATCACATCAGTTCATCCGCTCTCGGGAGACCCCGTGCGCACGGGCCATCGGCACCCCGTGCACACGGGACCCCGTGCACACGGGCCTCACTTACCCCGTGCGCACGGGCTATCCAGGAAGTTTCGGCCATTTTTCTATTTTCTCATTTTGTTTCACCACCACCTCTCGTGTTCTTCCGCACCATTACACGTGTTTGTTGAGTGTTCGGTTGCGATTTCTCTTATGTCCTAAGGTGTTTCGGCTACTTAGGCGCAAGTCGTTATCATCATCGCCACCAAACATCGACTCGGACAACACTTCGGCTTCGACAAGATCATCTTCGACCGTAAGCAAGGACGGTAACCTCGATGACACCTTGTACTCCCGTGCCATTAACTTGATAGCTTCGAGCCATTTTGCGTAGCTTACCCATCGAGACTAGCTTGTTGAGTATTGTCGGGCCACGCCTTAGTGCACCATTTAGTGTTCCGTCCATCCCGTGCATTTACTACTTGTTACCTCGTTGTGTGGCTCATATATCAAGCATCGTGGCATAGTTGAAAAAAAATCTTTTAAGCAAAAGAGAAGAGAAGCAAAGAGCTTATAAGCAATAGCATCGAGCCTTAGCATACATGCATCATCTTGGTCACCACATACATAAGCATACTTGGGATAGTGAGACGAGTGGATTCTCTATTAGGTTGGTGCACTAGCGTATCTAGCCCATTAGTGCAATCGAGCTAGCGTCTCTCTAGTATCCGTACGACAAGAGCTTTTCCCGTGATTATACATCTTCGAGCTCACACCTTGGTTGTGCGGATCCCATTTATCTTCCGTGTGTGTGTCCCTCGTGTTATCTTGGGAGGTTGATCTATTTGTCTTATTTGCCATTTGTGAATCTTCTCAACTTTATCAACATCTTGACTAACATTTGCTTGAATTATTTGTGCCTTTCCTAACCAAGCTCCTCCATAGACCATTTACTTGTAGGTGTGAGAAACAATTCCCGGTACCAATTCCCCTATTGTAACATCACGTGGGATCGTACTTGTTACATCCACAATCTTTGGAAAAGGTAACTTTGGTTTTGTTCTCTCATTTTCCTACTCACCACCACTTTCTTATGATGGATAGGCCAAGTTCCTCTACCAACCCACTCTTCATCGAGCAAGACGACGACATGTCATCATTCGTCACCAAGAGCCACCTCTTTGGTGCACAATGAGCGCTCCATCAAGAGCAACAAGCAATGAACGACCGCATCGACAACCTCGCCACCGACTTGAGACTCTCCGAGCAACGTACACGAGACTACTTCAACAACAAGCTCGACGCGCACAAGCAAGAGAACGATGCAAGAATGGACGAGATCCACGCTTTGTTGGTCAACCGGCCTCCTTCAACTTCTTCCTACTCAAGATGGAGCCACTCAAGTCGACTTTCCGACGACACCTTCTCCGGCTCAAGTACACCATCATCGACCATTCTTCGACGAGCTGCGCGTCAAGACCGTCATGCATATCACAACCCACTACACGTCAAGCATTCACAAGAGCAAGTCGATGAGCAAGTTCCTCGTCCTCAATCAAACCAAGTCGCTTTTGCTCAAGCTCAAGAACGACAGCGACTACGGCGCCAAGAGGAAGAACGAGCGCGTCTACACCAAGAGGAACAAGACGCCAAGGCTCAGCATCTTCAACAACAACAACGAGAAGCACAAGCTCTTGAGGCGGAACGTGCCCTTCAAGAATCAAGTCGAGCCATCGCCAACCGCAATCGCGAACGGCGCAATAAAGAGGAAGCTCTTCGAGAAGAAATCCAAGAGAGGAACTACCAACCACGTGTGCATCGTCAAGCTCCACCTCAACCTCAAGTTCAACAAGAGCAAGTTGATCATGGACTTCCTCCACGCCAAGAGCAACACCAAGTGGAACAAGTGCTTCAAGACCCTCCTCCACGCCAAGAGCGGCATCATGAGGAGCGAGCATTCGAGGACTTTCCAAGGAAAGAGCGATATCAGAACCGCTATCAAGATGAAGAGCAACACTATGGAAAACTCAAATTCACAATGCCCAAGTTCAATGGAAGCAATGATCCGGAAGAATACCTCTCATGGGCATTAAAGGTCGACAAAATCTTTCGTTTGCACAACTATGAGGAAGAGAAGAAGATCGCAATGGCATCACTTGAGTTCCAAGACTATGTGCTCATATGGTGGGAACAAGTCCTTGAGCGCCGAGAAGCAAGAGGTGACCCTCCAATCACTACTTGGGCTCAAATGAAGGATGTCATGCGAGCACAATTTGTGCCCACCTACTACAACCGTGATCTCTTCAAGAAGCTACAACTCCTCAAGCAAGGAACAAAGAGTGTTGAAGAATACTACAAGGAAATGGAGATAGTGATGTAGGGTGGAACCCTATGGGGAGATCTTTCACGAACTGGAGGGGGAATCCCCAAGAACAAGATGAACAAGAGAGGGAAAACAAGAGGAACACCCAAGAATAAGTCAAATCACACATCCACTAGACAATCAAACACATAAGATCCACAAGGTACATGAACAATAAAGGAAAATAAGATACATGGTAGAGTTCATCCCAAATCCTATGAAGGAGATGAGGGCTTGATGATCTAGATAGATCCTTCCCTCAAGGGGGTCTTCATCCACTAGGGATCTTCTCCAATGGAGGCCTTGAACTCCAATGGAGTGGAATCCCACAAGGGGAGGTACATGAGCTAAGCTCTAGTGTTTAGATCTAATCTTAGCTAAGTTTAAATGGAGGAGATGAAGGAGTATATATAGTCCTAGGAAAAGAGGGGAATAGGTGGGGGCGAAATGGTAAAACAAGGGCAAAGCCCGCAGCATCACACAGGGGGTCCCGTGTGCACGGGGTAAGTGGAGCCCGTGCGCACGGGGTATCCAGGGACCGGACGCAAGGGCCCATGCGCATGGGGTCCGTGAGGACCGTGGACACGGGGGTCCCGTGGGCACAGTACACGCCCGTGCGCACGGGGTCTTCAGGACCGTCAGCCTGGGAGGCCTGTGGGCACGGGGTCGGAGGGGCCCGTGCGCACGGGGTCGCCTGGGAGCTGTTGCCTTCTTCTTGGCGCTTCCTTCTCCGCTTCCAGGCTTCTGTCTTGGATGGTGTGATGTTCTCTTGCGCTTGGACTCCTCCTTGATGAATGTGTAGCTCCGCTCACACCTAAGTATGCACACGAGAGAGGGGTCAAGTAGTATACCACCCTCGAAGGGTACAAGTGGACACGTGTAAAGGAGATGATTCACCTTTGTATGCATGAAGTAGATGTGGCGCGTGTCACTTGTCAAATGGACTCTGGACATGGTGATGTCCATAGGATGCTCCGCATCATCCCCTCCCCCTTGGGAAAGATCCGACCTCGGATCGAAATCCAAATCACCATGGGAAAGAGATGATGGCGTCATATAGAAGTGGACGATCACCAATAATTCGTCATCTTGTAGTTCCAAATGGGCACTCTCCAATGTCGCACCGTCTTGTAATTCCTTCAAAAGGAGCAAAGATAACAAGCACTTGGAAAAACAAATGTGGTTGTCGTAAGAGCAAAACCAAGCATTCAAGAGGTGATTCACCCTACAAGTGTTGTCATCACGCATAGCATATGGTTTGACAAAGAAGTGTGTCATGGCATTTGAGCATATAAATTGAGCACAATCAAGTACATCATGGGAACAAGCATGTAAATGGGAGGTCAAGATGCAAATATATGCGATAAGTGAACAAGCATCTACCTCAAGGTCATAGCAAGCATGCATAAAGTGCTCAATGAACGGTCTATTGGTAGGCATAAGAGTCATTCACAACGCCAAATATAGTGAAATGTCTAAACACATGGGGCAAGTGTAAGACAATCCGAGCATAACGTGCATAGGGTGTAGTGAAGATATCGTGGCACTCAACACAATGAAAAGAGCAATTGTTCAACATGTGTGAGGTAATCAAGTCAAGCATGTGATAAGCAAAGGGACATGGCATATGTGAAGAACTAGATGCAACACACAAGGCATATATGTCATGAGGCATTGCAATGGAGCAAGCAACACATGAAGTATGATCCACAATATGCATGCTCATGGTTTGTGTATTCTTGATATAGAATGATATCACCTCGAAAGCATGTCCTTGTGCGTTCTTCACAATGTCGAAGTGGTAGGAAATGTGGTGTAGAAGCAATTCATGGTCGAATGTATGAGGCTCGCTCTCAAGAGCTTGAATGGTCAACTCACGTGAAGTGGAAGTCGACACGAAGTCCAAGTATCCTACACATGCACACAACAAAACAAAGAGCGTATGCGCATGGTACATAAACACATCATCCATCATGATGGTTCTCTTCTCTTGCACATAACCATTAGAAGCACAAGTGCATAAATAATATGATGCAACAATGGCGATATTCATGGCACTAGGTATATGGTGCAAAGAGGTAAGACAAGCATGCTTCACAATGAATATGTCAAAATCTCCAAACATATATAAGAATGCTATGGGGGCAATCTTAAGAGCAAGACTATAAGCATTGTTGAACTCAATACATGGCAAATCATCTAGCATGAGAGAGGCAACACATGGAGATATATGACACCAAGCAATATGAATCATGTGCAAAGCATATAGATGGTTGTCATCAACCGCATGAGATGAGCAAGTATGACACAAGAGACAATGATCAAGATATATCATGTAGAGGCATGTGAATATATGTCATCAACCCAAGAAAGCAATTAATAGTTGAACATGGGTGATGCAACATAGCAAGCAATCATAGCAATCAAGTCAAGCAAGCTAGTAGTGCGAAGATGCAACATACTAGAAGGAATCATGGCAAACATGTCATTGGTGAAAATAGTGGGCATGAGTAATTCACATGTCATAGCACAAGCACGAAAGCAAGATATGAGGACAATAGCATGGGGCACATGATAAACATGGCAATAGCAACAAGGATCTCTACCAAGCATGCAAATACACATAGAAGTAGCATAATGATGAAACATGGGTAGATGCAAGCAAGGGTCACAATTGCATGGCAAAGGCATAGGAACAAGCATAGCATGCAAAGTGAACACGGTAAAATGAGCATAAGGTGACATGTGGTAAATGGCCCATAGCCGTGTGAGAGCCAAGTAGAAGAGATGCGCGTAGTCCTTGCGCGAATGGAACGGTGGTAGGGATAGTCCACGGGATCCCAAAGCATCGTTGCTCTCTAGAGCTCGTTTCGTCAACTCTTGGGATTGAGAGGTTGACGAGTATACATGAGTACCTACACAAAACAAAGACAAAGGAAAAATTGTGTGTGCGTGGTAGATGTACACATCATCCATCATGATGCGCACGTGCATGTGTCGGTGAGCACAAAATAGCCAATGCTCAAATAAATGAGATGCGTGATATAGAAACATGTCATCCATCATGAGAGGTTTGTTATTATGTATGGCATAATGGAGACTCAAAGGATGTAATGCATCATGAGAAATATCGAGAGCATTGTTATTCATGTTATGCATATGGTGCACGCAATCATGGAAATCATGCAAAGTATGGAATGTATCAAGATATCCGAATAAGTATGAGGAAACTATGGGGTTCTCCTCATGAGCATGAGTAGCAACATCACGTGGAGAATATTCACAACATCCAAAACAATGCATATTTGGAACAATGTGATCATGGCATGGCATATTAGATAAATGATGCAAAGGGAGCATATCAATATCATCACAAGAAAAACAAATGCCAATAACCATGGGCTTGTCATCTATGCCATATGTGCAAATTGGGTTTAGTTTAATGGCATATGCATAGTCACTACGTTGAGATTGTAAAGATGCAATATGGGAGATCTCACTCATAGCATATGACAAGTTCAATGGATTGTCAAACATGATGTGACCAATAGAATTTTCACATGATATCCTATGGAGCATAGCATCACAACTAGGCAACTCAACATGCTCATCATCATATTCATCATAAATAGCCAAATCATTGAGTGGGGAAATCATACTAGAATGAAGCATGGTAATAGGTGGATGAACATCATGCAAGCAATCAATTTCAAGAACGTCCACTAGTGGGACAAGAGCATCACCTTCACCTATTTTACCTTTGTCGTTCCACTCAAGTGGCGTAGGTGAGGTGGGGAAGACCAAATTATGTTCATCTTCATCGTGATGGAACCATGTGGGGGGTGCATCATATTCCACAATGGCCATCATATTGTCCATTGGAGGGATGGAATCATCAAGGATAGGCATGTCGTCATGTAGGAGACCTAGCACCAAAGAAGAAAACACACTAGGAGTAGAGGTTAAGTCGTTAGAAATCATGGTGGCCTCACATGCCGTGTCAACTACCTCACTCACTAAGTGTTGTGGCTCACTCACTCCCTCAAGGATGCACTCACTTATATGGTTGGTGGAGTCACTCAAATGGCGCTCAACCTCACATAGGGTGTGTGGCATGCTCTCATGTGTGGGGCTAGTAGTGGTCACACTCATCCTCTCATAGGAAATGCACTCAATGTCATATATGGTGGAGTCACTTATCTCACTCATAGGTTGGTGGCTCTCCTCACATGGCAATTGGGTCACCTCATGATATGTGGGTGTCGGAGATATGTTGGTGCAAATGTCTCCATGCTCAACTACTATCGTCGCCTTGGTTGAAGGGATAGTCCCATGCTCAACCTTCTTGTCACCGTCTTGTTGTTGGAGGCCCATATGATGTGGCACCTCATAGCTCGTCTCCATGACGTAAGGGAATGTCCCATGCTCGGCCATCTTCCTGGAGGGGATTCCGAAGATGGAAGTGTCTCCCTCGCTCGTAGGTTGTCGCCTTGGACTTGATGAAGTCGTTGTAGGCGTACTCGTGGGAAGTAGGCAAAGATGTCGTACGTCCAAAGGCGAAGATGCCTTGATAGCACTTGGCGATGATGCCAAAGTGGTTGGTGTAGCCGTGGCGCCGTCTTGGTGGTGGTCGTCTCGCGGTCTTCTTTTGTGCTCTTGAAGCTTGGACTTGGCGTGAAGTAGGGCTTGTTGGGACTTGTGCATTTGCGCTTGTGGAGCATCTTCATGCTGATGATGTCGTTGACGTGCTTGAGCTCGTAGTAGATGTCGTTCATCGTCGTCGTGCACATGATGCTTGGATGTGACTTGCCCTTCATGACGATGTTGATCACGACCGTGATGGTGGTCGCCATGTAGATGTGGACGAGGACGATTTGCACTTGCATCGTGGCCGCGCTTCGAAGACTTGTGGCTTGAATGTCGCCGCCTTGAAGATGACGAAGGGGAAGAAGACTTGATCAAGGCTCTAATCTCCTCCGTCCTTGCATCTTGCTCCTCTTTATGTGCGGAAAGCTTCTTATCGATGTAGTCCCTTTTCCTTGCTTCGGAGTGACGAATGTCGATGGAGATGTTCTCGATGCACTCTCGCAATCTTGATTGTGCACCTTGCATTTGTCGCTGTAGATCGAAGATGGACGCTTTGGTGATGTAGTTGTTCACGCCGCCGTTGTTGTCGTAGACCGGAGAGGAAATGCCTTGCCTATCCATCACAAGACTCGAGCAAATGCGAGTAGGAAATGAGATAAACAATACCAACCTACCTTTTCCCAAAGTTGAGGATGTATCTTATATCACTCAATGTGAAATGAAAGAATAGTGGAATTGGTACCGGACTTGTTCACTCACACCTATCAAGTAAAGCTTATGGTAGAGCTCGGTGAGGATAGTGGCACAAAAATTTGATGCAAAATGTTAGCAAGAGTCAATAATGTTGGAAAAGATTCACAAATTCGCAAGTGAAACAAATGGACCAATAGCAATATGGATGGCACACGGAAACACACACACGGATAGATAAATGGGGTCGTGCAACCAAGGAATGAGCACAAAATGTGGAGTCCACGGAAAACGCTCATGTTGCACAACTCAAGAGAGACGCTAGCACGATTGCTCAATAGGCGGATACGACACTTGTGCACAACCTATAAGATGCAAAATGGATAAACTTTCTATCCCAAGTATGCTATGTATGTATTGTTCCCGGTGTTTCTCTCTAGATGATCCAAGATGATCGGATATGACAATCTTATATGCAATGGGGTATGATGCTATGGCACTTGCTTACAAGCTTCTTTGCTCTCTTTCTTTTGCTTAAAAGCTTTATTCTTTTCTTTTTTTCTATGGCCACTTTTGCAAAATGCACAAACCAAGAATAGCAATTGCCTATATGTGGGAATGATATTGCGACACAATGGATGATATGATACCAATATGATATGGTATGTATGCAATGGAATTGTGGATCACTAATGTGCACAAGTAACGTTGCCGGCAATACTCAAATGGCTAGTCTCGATAGGTAAGTGACGCAAAATGGGCTAGGGGTTATCAATGCAATTGCAAGGGTAATATACAATGGTGTCGTCGAGGTTACCGTCCTTTGTGATGATGAGTGGCAGTGTTCTTGATGTAGATACCAAGATGATTGAGACTCGTCCCTAAGTAGCCGAAACACCTTAGGAAAGGAAAAACCGCGAACTCAAAATCTCAAATGACAAATGTCAAATGGTGGTAGCAGAAAGCGGTGGTGTTGCACTAGGCAATGCGGACGTAGAATGATGTGTTATGCGAGTCAATGTTGAAGTTGCCGTCCCTAAGTAGCCGAAACACCTTAGGAGACACAACACACAACTCAAACAAGCTCAAAAAAATTGGGTTAAGTTGCCGAAGGCTATGGTGGTGTAGCGGATGATATGGTGGAGGGCCTAGGCAATCTTGCCAAAATTTCAAAAATTTGATGGAGTCAAATGGTGTTGGTGCCTATCTTGGTGGATGGTGGATGTCAATAGCTACTCAACGAGCTAAAGAACGCGAAAATCGGACTCCGGATGTGGAAGTTATGGGCAAAACGGTGAACTGCACGCGGCTGCTGCATGGGGCCGTGCGCACGGGGTCTAGGGCCCATGGGCACGGGGTCCCGTGCACACGGTACACGTACCGAGGGCACAGGGTCACCTGGGACTCGCGGGTTTGGTGGATTTCTTGGCGATTTGGGCTCCAAATGGATGGATCTCGTGGCTGGGGAGTAGCTGGGGTAGGGGGTGGTATGGAGGACTAAGGGACAACGGAAGAAACACTCTAGAAGGTCCGTGCGCACGGGGTCTGACAGGCCCGTGTGCACGGGGTCCCGATGGCCCGTGTGCATGGGGTCCTCTGAGAGCGGACGAACTGCTCCGGATCCGTGGCAAATTTCGAATTTGAGGTGAAAATCGAAGGGTGGAAGGTAGGGGAAGATGGTAGAGGGGTGGATCTACTTGCTAAACACCAAATCCATGGATCAAATCCAACAAAATCTCATCAAACCAACAAATCACAAAAAAAATTGGGGCTATTTTTGGTGGGGATTTTCGGATTTAGGACGAAATCACACAAAACAAGGCTAGAAAACAAAGAGGGGGCTCCAATTTCGTGATCAACCATGGCTCATGATACCATATGATGTAGGGTGGAACCCTATGGGGAGATCTTTCACGAAATGGAGGGGGAATCCCCAAGAACAAGATGAACAAGAGAGGGAAAACAAGAGGAACACTCAAGAACAAGTCAAATCACACATCCACTAGACAATCAAACACATAAGATCCACAAGGTACATGAACAACAAAGGAAAATAAGATACATGGTAGAGTTCATCCCAAATCCTATGAAGGAGATGAGGGCTTGATGATCTAGATAGATCCTTCCCTCAAGGGGGTCTTCATCCACTAGGGATCTTCTCTAATGGAGGCCTTGAACTCCAATGGAGTGGAATCCCACAAGGGGAGGTACATGAGCTAAGCTCTAGTGTTTAGATCTAATCTTAGCTAAGTCTAAATGGAGGAGATGAAGGAGTATATATAGTCCTAGGCAAAGAGGGGAATAGGTGGGGGCGAAATGGTAAAACAAGGGCAAAGCCCGCAGCATCACACAGGGGGCCCCGTGTGCACGGGGTAAGTGGAGCCCGTGCGCACGGGGTATCCAGGGACCAGACGCAAGGGCCCATGCGCATGGGGTCCGTGAGGCCCGTGGACACGGGGGTCCCATGGGCACGGTACACGCCCGTGCGCACGGGGTCTTCAGGACCATCAGCCTAGGATGCCCGTGGGCACGGGGTCGGAGGGGCCCGTGCGCACGGGGTCGCCTGGGAGCTGCTGCCTTCTTCTTGGCGCTTCCTTCTCCGCTTCCAGGCTTCCGTCTTGGATGGTGTAGATGTTCTCTTGCGCTTGGACTCCTCCATGATGAATGTGTAGGTCCGCTCACACATAAGTATGCACACGAGAGAGGGGTCAAGTAGTATACCATCTTCGAAGGGTACAAGTGGACACGTGTAAAGGAGATGATTCACCTTTGTATGCATGAAGTAGATGTGGCACGTGTCACTTGTCAAATGGACTCTT
The DNA here is from genome assembly GCF_002162155.2 of Triticum dicoccoides. Taxonomy (NCBI): domain Eukaryota; kingdom Viridiplantae; phylum Streptophyta; class Magnoliopsida; order Poales; family Poaceae; genus Triticum; species Triticum dicoccoides. The sequence goes on from NC_041391.1 coordinate 350,220,002, forward strand.
GACATGGTGATGTCCATAGGATGCTCCGCATCATATAGCCATGATTCGAGCCAACGTCAAGGAAGATGATGAGCAAACAATGGCATGATTCTTGAATGGACTCAATCATCCCATCAAGAAGATCGCCGACTTCCAACCCTACTCCAACCTCATCGAGCTAGTGCATCAAGCGACCAAGGCGGAACGTCAAGTGCAAGATGACTTCAAGTATGCCAAGTACTCATCCAAGACATACGGCTTCTCCAACAATCAAGCTTCAACAACACCTCCAACATCTACTTCAACCAAGCCTTCTCCAAGCAATGACGACAAGACAACATACAAGAAACCTTCGTCAAGTTCAAGTCGTCTTCCTCCTACTACAAGCAACTACAAGCTGCGTGCTTCTTCCTCCACTCCGACCGATGAGACCGCCAAGAAAAGTTCAATCAAGTGCTTCACATGTGGCGGCCGAGGCGACAAGTCCTTCCAATGCACCAACAAGCGCACCATGATCCTCAACGACGATGGCACCTATGACTCAATGAGTGAAGATGAAATGGAAGCTCTTGAGAAAGTGGCCATGCACCGGCACGTGAACGAGGATGAGGATGATCAAGTCTTTTGTGATGAAGATACGAGCCCCGCTCTCGTTGTCTCCAAGGTCTTGACACTTCAACATCAACAAGAAGAAGACCAATGATGCCATATCTTCCACACCAAGGCCGGCATCAATGGAAGGTCCATCAAGGTCATCATCGATGGAGGTAGTTGCCACAACTTGGCAAGTGAAGAACTATGCTCCAAGCTTCAATTGGTCAAGAGGAAGCACCCGCACCCCTACAAGGTTCAATGGCTAAGTGACTCCGACACTATACGAGTTGAGCATACGGTCCAAGTATCCTTCAAAATTGGTGCATATGAGGACACTTTGGAGTGTGATGTGGTCCCAATGACCGTTTGCCACCTCCTTCTTGGTCGACCATGGCAATTCGACCGTGGCGTCGTCCACAATGGGCGTACCAATCACTATAGCTTCAAGATGAAAGGGAAGGAATATGTGCTACGACCCATGTCTCCTAGTCAAGTGATAGCCGACAAGCAAGCCACCCACCATAGAGAGAAGAACGAGAAAGTGAGCCACCAAAACATGAGTGAGAGCAACAAGCCAAACTTGAGCGCCTCTTCGCCTAGAGAGAAAAACCTCATACTATTCACCACAAAAAGTGAGATGCGAGAAGTGTGTGAGAACCCATCGAGTGTGATGCACTTTGTCCTTGTGTGCAAGGATGGAGAACCAAAAACTAACACCACTCACGAGCTACCTTTGGTGTTTCATTCTCTTTTGCAGGAATTTCAAGATGTTTTCCCCAATGAGCTACCTCCGGGTCTACCCCCTCTACGAGGCATTGAGCATCAAATCGACCTCATTCCCGGAGCGCCACTTCCCAACAAAGCACCATACCGTGTCAATCCCGAAGAAACCAAGGAGATTCAATGGCAAGTACAACAACTAATCGACAACGGTCATGTACGTGAAAGCTTAAGCCCGTGTGCCGTTCCCGTTGTACTTGTGCCTAAGCCCGATGGAAGTTTCCGCTTGTGTTCTGATTGTAGACCTATAAATGCTATCACCGTTCGCTATAGGCATCCCATTCCTCGCTTAGATGATATGCTTGATGAACTTAGTGGAGCCAACTTTTTCTCTAAAATTGACCTTAAAAGTGGCTATTATCAAATCCGCATACAAGAAGGTGATAAATGGAAAACTGCTTTCAAAACAAAATGTGGCTTATATGAGTGGTTAGTCATGCCTATGGATTTATCGGAGGCTCCCGGTACTTTCGTGCGTCTCATGCATCATGTACTTCGCCCTTATATTGGAGTCGTTGTTGTGGTTTACTTTGATGATATTCTTGTGTTTAGCAAAACCATGAAAGAGCATCTTGATCATGTTAGGGTTGTTTTGCAAACATGTCGCAAGGAAAGTCTTTATGCCAACATGAAAAAGTGCACATTTGGTGTTGACAAAGTGGTTTTCTTGGGTTTTGTTGTCTCTTTCAAGGGTGTCCATGTTGATGAAACTAAAATTGAAGCAATTAAAACTTGGCCCCAACCCACCAATTTGCAACAAGTGCGAAGTTTTCTTGGTCTTGCGGGTTTTCATCATCGCCTTGTGAAAAAGTTTAGCACTATTGCCGCCCCTTTGCATGCTTTGAGTAAGAAGAATGCTCCTTTTGTTTGGGGATTTTGCAATCAACCGCTTTTGGTAAGCTCAAATATTTTCTTACTCATGCTCTGATTCTTGCTTTGCCCAACTTTGACAAAACTTTTGAGGTTCATTGTGATGCAAGCGGTACCAGAATTGGCGGAGTATTGATGCAAGAAAAAGGAGCAATTGCATATTTTAGTGAAAAACTCTCCCATGCTCAACTTAACTATCCCATCTATGACAAAGAATTGTATGATTTAGTGCGTGTCCTACATGTTTGGGAACATTATCTTAGACCTCATGAGTTTGTCTTACATACCGATCATGAAACGCTTAAGTACTTAAAAGGTCAAACTAAGTTGAACAAGCATCATGCCAAATGGAGTGAATTTATTGAATCTTTCCCATATGTGATCAAGTACATTAAGGGTAAGGAAAAAGTAGTTGTCAATGCACTTTCTCGCATATGCACGCTTGTCACTAAACTCGAGTTGAATGTTATTGGCTTTGAGCACATAAAAGACTTGTATGCTAATGATCCATCTTTTGCACCTCATTATGCTAAATGTTTGACGCATACATCTTGGGAACAATATTACATCAACGACGGTTATCTTATGAGAGCTAACAAACTATGCATTCCCAAGTCTTCTCTTCGTTTGCTCCTTTTGCGGGAGGCTCATGGAGGCGGACTCATGGGACACTTTGGACACGACAAGACCTTCGCCACGCTCTCCAAGAACTACTTTTGGCCCAAGATGTTCCGCGACGTCTCACGCTTCACCACCCGATGCTCTACATGTCGCAAAGCTAAGTCGAAAGCTCAATCTCATGGTCTTTACATGCCTCTTCCTATTCCTTATCAACCTTGGGAAGACATTAGTATGGATTTTGTACTTGGTTTGCCTAGAACTCAAAATGGAAAGGATTCCGTGTTTGTTGTTGTGAACCGATTTTCTAAGATGGCACATTTCATTCCGTGCAACAAGATAGACGATGCTTCAGACGGTGCAAATCTCTTTTGTAGGTAAATCTTGCGCGTCCATGGAGTACCAAAGTCAATCGTCTCTGACCGTGACGTCAAGTTCTTGAGTTACTTTTGGAAGACTCTATGCGCCAAGCTCGGAATCAAGCTCTTGTTCTCATCCGCATACCATCGTCAAACTGACGGCCAAACGGAGGTGACGAACCGGACACTATCCACTCTACTTCGCGTGTTCATCAAGAAGAACATCAAGGAGTGGGAGGCATGTCTACCCATCGCCGAGTACGCCTACAACCGTGCAAGACATTCGACTACTAGCAAGTCCCCCTTCGAGGTCGTCTACGGCTTCAACCCGTTGTCCCCATTGGACATTCTACCTCTCCCTCTACAAGAGCCACCAACATGGATGCGAGTGCACGAGCAAGCTACATCAAGAAGATGCATGAAGATACAAGGACCATCATCGAGCGCCAAGTACATCGCCTAGTGACCAAGCTCAACATCAACAAACAACCAATGATCTTCAACATAGGTGATCTCGTGTGGCTACACCTTCACAAGGACCGCTTCCCCAACGAACGCAAGTCCAAACTACTACCTCGAGCCGATGGACCATTCAAGGTGCTAGCACGCTACAACGACAACGCCTACAAGATTGAACTCCCACGAGACAAGTACAACGTGAGCGACATCTTCAATGTCAAAGACCTCTCGCCTTTCCATGGTGATGAAGATTTTGATCCGAGGTCGGATCTTTCCCAAGGGAGGGAAGATGATGCGGAGCATCCTTCCATCATCCCCATGGACTCTACATCGACACATCCAACCCCACGAGGACCCATGACAAGAGCTAGAGCACGTGCTTTGGAAACCGAGGTGAACTCCTTCCTACTAGACTTGCATATGGACACAAATGGAACATGTCTACTACCTCATCAGAATATGCTATGCCTCCTTAGATATGAAGTGGAACATCACCAAGAAGGTCAGGAGCATCCCCAAGAAGAAGGAGGACCACCCCAAGGCCGTACGAATCAAGACGGAGTGCAACAGCAGCAACACAGGAAGTCCCAGGTGACCCCGTGCGCACGGGCCCCCGACACCCCGTGCCCACGGGCTACACAGGAAACAGGCGCTGGAGCACCCCGTGCGCACGGGCCTGTACCATGCCCACGGGACCCCCGTGCACACGGGCCCAACTTACCCCGTGCGCACGGGCCTCCCAGGATGGCCGGCTGAGATTGCATCTTCGGCTCCCCTTCTTCTCCCTCGACCCCAAGGCTATATATTCCATACCTAGGACCATGTTTAGGGTTAGCAAAGTATTAGATGAGATCTTGGTGAGCTTTGCTCCATTACCTTCCCTCTTTGAGGATCAAGACCCCCTAGGGAAGAATCCTTGAGGATTTCAAGACCTCCATTGGGAGAAGACTACCTTCAAGACCCCTCTTCCTTTGGATTTGGGATGAACTTTGCCATTGTATCTTTCCTTTGATTGTGTTTGTGACTTGAGGATCTTGTGTTGTTACTCTAGTGGATGTGTAATCGGGAATTGTTGGAGTGATTACCTCTTGTGTTCATCTTTGTGTTCTTGTTGTTCTTGTGGTTTCTCTCCTTTTTCCCCTCCAAATGTGAAAAGGTCCTTCCTAGGGTTCTACCCTACATCAGGAAGCTATTGAGCAAGTGGCCATGCATCGGCGCGTGAACAAGGATGAAGATGATCAAGTCTTTTGTGATGAAGATACGAGCCCCGCTCTCGTTGTCTCCAAGGTCTTGACACTTCAACATCAACAAGAAGAAGACCAACGATGCCATATCTTCCACACCAAGGCCGGCATCAATGGAAGGTCCGTCAAAGACATCATCGATGGAGGTAGTTGCCACAACATGGCAAGTGAAGAACTATGCTCCAAGCTTCAATTGGTCAAGAGGAAGCACCCGCACCCCTACAAGGTTCAATGGCTAAGTGACTCCGGCACTATACGAGTTGAGCATACGGTCCAAGTCTCCTTCAAAATTGGTGCATATGAGGACACTTTGGAGTGTGATGTGGTGCCAATGACCGTTTGCCACCTCCTTCTTGGTCGACCATGGCAATTCGACCATGGTGTCATCCACAATGGGTGTACCAATCACTATAGCTTCAAGATGAAAGGGAAGGAATATGTTCTACGACCTATGTCTCCTAGTCAAGTGATAGCCGACAAGCAAGCCACCCACCATAGAGAGAAGAGTGAGAAAGTGAGCCACCAAAACATGAGCGAGAGCAACAAGCCAAACTTGAGCGCCTCTTCGCCTAGAGAGAAAAACCTCATACTATTCGCCACAAAAAGTGAGATGAGAGAAGTGTGTGAGAACCGATCGAGTGTGACGCATTTTGTCCTTGTGTGCAAGGACGGAGAACCAAAAACTAACACCACTCACGAGCTACCTTTGGTGTTTCAATCTCTTTTGCAGGAATTTCAAGAGGTTTTCCCCAATGAGCTACCTCCGGGTCTACCTCCTCTATGAGGCATTGAGCATCAAATCGACCTCATTCCCGGAGCGCCACTTCCAAACAAAGCTCCATACCGTGTCAATCCCGAAGAAACCAAGGAGATTCAACGTCAAGTACAACAACTAATCGACAACGGTCATGTATGTGAAAGGTTAAGCCCTTGTGACGTACCCGTTATACTTGTGCCTAAGCCCGATGGAAGTTTCCGCTTGTGTTCAGATTGTAGACCTATAAATGCTATCACCGTTCGCTATAGGCATCCCATTCCTCGCTTAGATGATATGCTTGATGAACTTAGTGGAGCCAACTTTTTCTACAAAATTGATCTTAAAAGTGGCTATTATCAAATCCGCATACAAGAAGGTGATGAATGGAAAACTGCTTTCAAAACAAAATTTGGCTTATATGAGTGGTTAGTCATGCCTATGGGTTTATCGGAGGCTCCCGGTACTTTCTTGCGTCTCATTCATCATGTACTTCGCCCTTATATTGGAGTCTTTGTTGTGGTTTACTTCGATGATATTCTTGCGTTTAGCAAAACCATGAAAGAGCATCTTGATCATGTTAGGGTTGTTTTGCAAACACTTCGCAAGGAAAGTCTTTATGCCAACATGAAAAAGTGCACATTTGGTGTTGACAAAGTAGTTTTTTGGGTTTCGTTGTCTCTTCCAAGGGTGTCCATGTTGATGAAACTAAAATTGAAGCAATTAAAACTTGGCCCCAACCCACCAATTTGCAACAAGTGCGAAGTTTTCTTGGTCTTGCGGGTTTTTATCGTTGCTTTGTGAAAGACTTTAGCACTATTGCCGCCCCTTTGCATGCTTTGAGTAAGAAGAATACTCCTTTTGTTTGGGGATCTTTACAATCCACCCCTTTTGATGAGGTCAAGTCTTTGCTTACTCATGCTCCGATTCTTGCTTTGCCCAACTTTGACAAAACTTTTGAGGTTCATTGTGATGCAAGTGGTACCGTAATTGGCGGAGTTTTGATGCAAGAAAAACGAGCAATTGCATATTTTAGTGAAAAACTCTCCGGTGCTCACCTTAACTATCCCATCTATGACAAAGAATTGTATGCTTTAGTGCGTGTGCTACATGTTTGGGAACATTATCTTAGACCTCATGAGTTTGTCATCCATACCGATCATGAAACTCTTAAGTACTTAAAAGGTCAAACTAAGCTGAACAAGCGTCATGCCAAATGGAGTGAATTTATTGAATCTTTTCCCTATGTGATCAAGTACATTAAGGGTAAGGACAATGTAGTTGTCGATGCACTTTCACGCATATGCAAGCTTGTCACTAAACTTGAGTTGAATGTTATTGGCTTTGAGCACATAAAAGACTTGTATGCTAATGATCCATCTTTTGCAACTCATTATGCTAAATGTTTGACTCATACATCTTGGGAACAATATCACATCAAGGATGCTTATCTTATGAGAGCTAACAAACTATGCATTCCCGAGTCTTCTCTTCGTTTGCTCCTTTTGCAAGAGGCTCATGGAGGCGGACTCATGGGACACTTTGGACGCGACAAGACTTTTGCCACGCTCTCCAAGAACTACTTTTGGCCCAAGATGTTCCGCGACGTCTCACGCTTCACCACCCAATGCTCTACATGCCACAAAGCTAAGTCTAAAGCTCGATCCCATGGTCTTTACATGCCTCTTCCTATTCCTTATCAACCTTGGGAAGATATTAGCATGGATTTTGTACTTGGTTTGCCTAGAACTCAAAGTGGAAAGGATTCCGTATTTGTTGTTGTGGACCGATTTTCTAAGATGGCACATTTCATTCCTTGCAACAAGATAGACGATGCTTCACATGTTGCCAACCTCTTTTGTAGGGATATCTTGCGCCTCCATGGAGTACCAAAGACAATCGTCTCCGACCGCAATGTCAAGTTCTTGAGTTACTTTTGGAAGACGCTATGCGCCAAGCTCGGAATCAAGCTCTTGTTCTCATCCGCATACCATCCTCAAACCGACGGCCAAACGGAGGTGACGAACCGGACACTATCCACTCTACTTCGCATCTTGATCAAGAAGAACATCAAGGAGTGGGAGGCATGTCTACCCATCGCCGAGTACGCCTACAACCGTGCAAGACATTCGACTACCGGCAAGTCCCCCTTTGAGGTCGTCTACGGCTTCAACCCGTTGTCCCCATTGGACATTCTACCTCTCCCTCTACAAGAGCGCACCAACATGGATGCGAGTGCACGAGCAAGCTACATCAAGAAGATGCATGAAGATACAAGGAACATCATCGAGCGCCGAGTACATCGACTAGCGACCAAGCTCAACGTCAACAAGCAACCCATGATCTTCAACATAGGTGATCTCGTGTGGCTACACCTTCGAAACGACCGCTTCCCCAACGAATGCAAGTCCAAACTTCTCGCTCGAGCCGATGGACCATTCAAGGTGCTAGCACTCTACAACGACGACGCCTACAAGATTGAACTGCCACGAGACAAGTACAACATGAGCGATATCTTCAATGTCAAAGACCTCTCGCCTTTCCATGGTGATGAAGATTTTGATCCGAGGTCGGATCTTTCCCAAGGGAGGGAAGATGTTTCGGGGCATCCTTCCATCATTCCCATGGACTCTACATCGACACATCCAACCCCACAAGGACCCATGAAAAGAGCTAGAGCACGTGCTTTGGAAACCGAGGTGAACTCCTTCCTACTAGACTTGCATATGGACACAAATGGAACATGTCTACTACCTCACCAAAATATGCTATGCCTCCGTAGGTATGAAGAGGAACATCACCAAGGCGCTCAGGAGCATCACCAAGAAGAAGGAGAACCCCCCCAAGGCCACATGGACCAAGAACAAGGAAAACAATAGCTGCATAGGAGGCTCCAGGCGACCCCGTGCGTACGGGTCGCCAAGACCTCGTGCCCACGGACTACACAGGAAACTGACGCTGGAGCACCCCGTGCGCACGGGCCTGTACCGTGCCCATGGGACCCCCATGTGCACGGGCCCAACTTACCCCGTGCGCACGGGCCTCCCAGGATGGCCGGCTGAGATTGCATCTTCGGCTCCACTTCTTCTCCTTCGACTCCAAGGCTATATATTCCATACCTAGGACCATGTTTAGGGTTAGCAAAGTATTAGATGAGATCTTGGTGAGCTTTGCTCCATTACCTTCCCTCTTTGAGGATCAAGACCCCATAGGGAAGAATCCTTGAGGATTTCAAGACCTCCATTGGGAGAAGACTACCTTCAAGACCCCTCTTCCTTTGGATTTGGGATGAACTTTGCCATTGTATCTTTCCTTTGATTGTGTTTGTGACTTGTGGATCTTGTGTTGTTACTCCAGTGGATGTGTAATCGGGAATTGTTGGAGTGATTACCTCTTGTGTCCATCTTTGTGTTCTTGTTGTTCTTGTGGTTTCTCTCCTTTTTCCCCCTCCAAGTGTGAAAAGGTCCTTCCTAGGGTTCTACCCTACACCACTTGTTCTTCGTTTGCTCGCAGGAAACAGACCCTCGTGGTCAGGTTGATCGTGCTCCGGCGTGGTCAATAACCTCTCGGAGTTGGTTTAGCGATTGCTAAGGCGCGACATCCATGCACGTTCGTAGTCGGATCGTCAAAGTCGATTTCCACCAAAGCGATATCCATCATCTCATCGAAAGATGGGACACCTTTGCCTCTATCAAGTGGTACCAGATTTCCAGGTTGCTCAGTGAGATTTTATAGTTTTTCGTAGTTTAGATCGAGTCTGTTCTTCATACCTACAGTCCACGAAAAAGCCACAAAAAATAGGGTTAGTTCATCATATCCGAACCAATCTGAGCCTTTGCATAATCTTTTTAGGGTTTTGCTTTGTTGATTTTGCGGTTGCATCGTCGTGTCTAGTTGCTGGTCTTAGTGTCTAGTCTTTTAGAGTTTCGAGTTCTGGTCATAAGTTGTCACGCCGCCACCGCACCATCATCATTGCCCCTGCCACCTACCACCACCGCTCCGAATCCGTATCCATATATCACCACCAATCCGTATCCATATACCACCACCGATCCTTATCCATATACTACCGCCGCTACCACCACCGCTGCCATATACCACCACCATATATCCACCACCAATCCGAGTTCCTTGCATATTAGGTTTCTTTTTGACATCCATCTAATTTCCGATTCGTGTTTCCTTGCCTGAGTAGGTTCCGGAAACCACCCTCCGTTTAGGCCCAAAATTTTCCAAAAACGCAATTGACAAAAAAAATTCTGGCTATCCTATTTTTACACGTTTCTAAGCGTATTGAGACAGTCGCCGTTATAGAAAGTTTTTTTTGACCCGCTTCCAGTTTTTGGGTCCGGGCAGTCGAAAAAAAAATTGGTCGAAAAAATTTCGTGCGTATCCTGTTATCTTGACTTGGGAAGAGTTTTGAGACACTCGACATTATAGTGATTTTTGAAAAAAAAGGAGCACAAAAAAGTGAGAAAAAATTCAGAGTGTGCTTCTCCCTTGTTTCCGTGCAGCGTCGTGATTTTGTTAGTGTTCTAGGCTCGCGTCTCTAGCACGGTCTAGCCTAGGACTAGCACAATACCGTAGTTGAGCATTTATTCAACTTTGCATCTCTGAATTGATTATTGCTGATCCTTTTTGCTACCATATTATAAGCCTTCCCAGCTCCACATACATCTACGTCGTGTGTTTGACTCTCCCTGGTAATCGCTCTATCCAAGCTCTGAGAGTTTTGACTACAACGGTTGTCGACCACCCCCTACTGTTGGGTAAGAACTGGTAAGAATTTGAGATTTGCTTGACGGATTTGTGACACCCCACCACCACCATATTCTAGTAGTCTATAGGATCATATTCTTGTCTATTTCTATTGCTGCTAACTATGGCAGGAACACAAGTCAACGAGATTGACTGGGAGAACATGATGAACAAGGAGCTTCATGATAAGTTTCAGCAAACGATGGGTCAACAGGTGGAAGACGTGATGGCCAGCTTTGGAAAGGCAATGGAGAAGATGGATGACATTGAGAAGTCAATTGACACCAGGTTGGACGCCAAGTTAGGTGAATTGCTCAAACGCCTCCCACAACCAGTTCTACGCCGCGATACAGTAGGGCGAGCACAGCGTGTTCCTATTGAGCCAGGACAAAATTTGGGTGCCGCTGCTACTGTTGTTGCTGCTTGTGTAGCTCTTGCTGTTGCTGCGGAGATGGAGGACTATTACAAGGATGAGGTTGATCAAAATCAGAACTACGTGCAGCCACCAGCACCACCCCCAGCAGGTCGACCTCGGGTATATATTCGCAACGGTAGGTGATACGGGGCTAACCCGGTGTAGGCCGATCTTTCACGTTTGGAGTGGGATCCCTCGAAGAACACGATGAACATGGGGAAGAACGGAGAGAAATCACAAGGGGAAACACACAAGAACAAGTCTAATCACACATCCACTAGACAATCAAACACACAAGATCACAAGGTACATGAACAACAAAGGGAAAGATACAAGGTAAGGTTCATCTCCAAGAGGAGGTCTTGATGATATCCTAGACGGATCTTCCCACGAGGGGGTCTTGATGATATCCCGCAGGATCTTCTCCTAGATGGAGGTCTTGGCCTCCAAAGGAGTGGTGGTCTCTCTCTCTCTCAAGAGTAGAGATAGGTAGGACCAAAGCTCACATACAAATGAGCTATCACTTTGCTAACCCTAACTAGGAGAAGGGGAGGAGTATATATAGTCTTAGCCATGAAGGGGTAAGTGGGGAAGGGATACATGGGCCTTTGGCCCGACTCTGCGCGCAGGCAGGCGCCGGATGTCCGGGCTGGGGGCCGGATGTCCGGGCTCTCGTGAGATGCCGGATGTCCGGGGCGGTTGGCCGGATGTCCGGGCCGAAGTGGCCAAGCTACTGGATAGGGGCGCCGGATTTCTGGGGAGAGCGCCGGATGTCCGGGGGTTGCCGAGGCGCCGGATGTCCGGGCACACGGGCCGGATGTCAGGCCGCTGATGCTTCGGCGATCTGTTGGTGCAGTTCGTGGGCGACTGCACAGGCGCCGGATGTCCGGCCTCTGGCCCGGATGTCCGGCCGCTGTAGCTTCAGCAGCTCCGTCTTCTTCCGTCGTCGCTTCCAGGCTTCCCTCGCGGATGGTGTAGTTGTTCCTTGGCGCTTGCACTCCTCCTCGACATCCGTGAAGCTCCGACAATACCTATGCATGCACACGGGAGAAGTGTCAAGTAGTATACCATCCTCGAAGGGGTCAAGTGAGCACGTGTAAAGGAGAAGATTCACCTTTATGTATGAGAAGTAGAGGTCGCACGTGTCACTTGCCAAACGGACTCTTGACATGGTGATGACCGTAGGATGCTCTGCATCATCCCCTCCCCCTTGGAAAAGATCCGACCTTAGATCAAAAACCAAATCACCATGGGAAAGAGATGGCGGTGCCGTGTCGAAGTTGTCAGTCACCTAGCACTCATCATCTTGAAACTCGAAATGGGCACTCTCCAATGTCGCACCGTCTAGTGATTCCTTCAAAAGAAGCAAGAACAATAAACACTTGGAAAAACAAATGTGGTTAGCGTTAGTGCAAAACCAAGCATTCAAGAGGTGATTCACCAAACAAGTGTCGTCATCAAGCATAGCATCGGGTGTGACAAAGGATTGTGACATGGCATGTAAGCATATCAATTGAGCACAAGAAAAGATATCATGGGGACAAGTATGCAAATGTGAGGTAGTGATGCAAATATGTGTGACAAGAGAATAAGCATATACCTCAAGTTCATAGCAAGCATTCACAAATTGCTCAATGAAAGGTCTATGGTAGGCATAAGAATCATTCACAACACCAAATAAAATGAAGGGTCTAAACACATGGGTCAAGTGCAAGACAATCCAAGCATAACGTGCATAGGGTGTAGTGAATATAGTGTGGCACTCAACACAATAGAAAGAGCAATTGGTCATCATGTGTGAGGCAATCAAGTGAATCATGTGACAAGCAAAGGAACATGGCATATGTGACGAAGTGACATTGTTGCAACCAAACATATGATAGTAGCAAGTAGTCCAAGAATTGGATGCAACACACAAGGTATATATGGCATGAAGCATGGAAATGTGGCAATCATGGGTGAAAGAAATATCTCGAACATGCGTGCAAATGGTGCAAGCAACACATGAAGTATGATCCACAATATCCAAGCTCAAGAAGGATGTCACCTTGAAAGCGTGTCCTTGTGCATTCTTCACAATGCCGAAGTGGTAGGAGATGTGGTGTAGAAGCGAGTCGTGGTAGAATGTAAGAGGCTCGCTCTCAAGATCTCGAATGGTCAACTCACGTGAAGTGGAAGTCGACACAAAGTCCAAGTATCCTACACATGCATAAAACAAAACAAAGAACGTATGCGCATGGTAGATAAACACATCATCCATCATGATGGTTCTCATCTTTTGCACATAACCATTAGAAGCACAAGTGCATGAATAATATGATGCAACAATGGCTATATTCATGGCACTAGGTATATCATGCAAAGAGGTAAGACAAGCATGCTTCACAAGGAATATGTCAAAATCTCCAAATATATGTGAGAATGCTATGGGGGCAAACTCATTATGAAAACTATGATCAATGTTGCACTCAATACATGGTAAATCATCTAGCATGAGGGAGTCAACATATGGAGAGATATGACAAGGAGCAATATGAATCATGTGCAAAGCATATAGATGGTTGTCATCAACCGCATGAAATGAGCAAGTATGAATCATTGGTGATGTAACATAAGCAAGCATTGTAATCAAGTCGTGCAAACTAGTGGAGCGAAGATGCGACACACTAGAGTAAAATCATGTGATGCGGAGCATCCCACGTTCATCCCCATGTACACTCCGACTACTCTCCAAACCCCAAGTGGACATACGTCGAGACCTCGAACATACGCCCTTGGACACAAGGTGAACTCGGTCCTCTCCGAACCTTCACTTCCCACATGTGAGACATGGTTACTACCTCAAATATGTGTGCTATGCATGACCAGGAACAAGGAGGAAGACCATGGACGAGCTAGCGAGGACGCCAAGTACAAGGACCAAGAGAAGAAGCTGCCCGGAGCTACAGCGGCCGGACGTCCGACCAGGACCGGACGTCCGACGACTCCCAGGCTACGGACGACCGTGCCAGCGACCACCGAACCTAATATGCGGACATCCGAAGAACTCCGGATGTCCGGGACCCCGCGAGCCTCCGGACGACCGGCCCCCTCCGGACGTCCGACCGAAGCGCACCCGAGCCGAATCTACGGAAGTCCGAAGAGCACCGGACGTCCGGACCTTCCCGAGCCTCCGGACGACCGGAACCCTCCGGACGTCCGACGCCTGTCTGCGCACAGTGTGTTGGGCCGCAGCCCATGTACCCCTTCACTTACCCCTTCGTGGCCCTAGACTATATATACTCCTCCACCTCCTCCTAATTAGATTTAGCGTTGATTTAGCTCAATTAGAGATAGAGCTTCGCTCATCCACCGGATCTCCTCCTCATGAGAGACCGCGGCCTCCTCGGAGAAGATCCTATCGGATTCAAGACCCCCTCGTGGGAAGATCCCCTTGTGGATTCAAGACCTCCTCACGGAGAAGATCGGTTACCTTTGTATCCTTACCTTTGTTGATTGTGGATCATATGTATCTCTTTGTGTTCGGTGATCTAGCACTTGTGTGATTGATCTCTTGTCGGTTGAGTGTTTCTCTCGTTCCTCCCCGTGTTTTCCTCATGTTCTTCCGCGCGTTCTTCCTGATTCCCCGTAGGATCCACTCCAAACGTGAAAGATCGTCACCATAGGGTTCCACCCTACATCATCATGGCAATCATGTCATGTGAGCAAATAATAGGCAAAGAAAATGCACATGACATATCACAAGCACGAACACAAAGCAAGATGAAAGTATCATCATAGGAATGGTGCACAAAAGAAACACAACAAGAACAAGCAATATCTCCACCAAGCTTGCAAATACATATACAAGTACTAGAATCAATCATCATGTGTAATGCAAAGCATGGGTCACAAATGCATGTCAAAGGCATAGGAATGAGCATATCATGCAAAGTGAACATGGCAAGATGGGCAAATGATATATAATGGACAATAAGCCATAACCATGTGAGGGCCATGTAGAAGAAATGCGTGAAGTCTTTGCGCGAAGAGAGCGGTGGGAAAGACAATCCATGGGATCCCAAATCATCGTTGCTACTTGGTGGAGATATTGCTTGTAGGGACAATTACTTCTTCATCAACCACCACCACTACTTCCGCAGAGACATGCCCACCATACATTTCCACCCCAACTTAACCCAATTTTGTTTGAGTTGTGGCTTGTGTCTCCTAGGTGTTTCGGCTACTTAGGGATGGCAACTTCAACTCCGACACGTGTATAGCCCATCATTCCACTTTTGCATTGTCGAGTTCAAACCACCATCACTTTTCGCTACCACCATTTGACATTTGCCTTTGGAGATTTTGAGTTTGCGGTTTTTCCGTTTCCTAGGGTGTTTCGGCTAACTAGGAACGGGTCGACATTGGCAACACCGCCTCTCATCATCACCAAGGACGGTAACCTCCATATCATCTTGGTATCATGGTATCCCTCCATTTTATATTCCCCTTGCCATTACATTGTTAACCCCTAGCCTTACTTTTGCGTTGCTTGCCTATCGAGACTAGCCATTTGAGTATTGCCGGCAACGTTACTTGTGCACATTAGTGATCATACTTCCCATAGCATACATACCATATCATCGTGGTGCATATATTGCTATCATATCTTGTGTCACAAGTTTGTTCCCGCATATACACAACTGCTATCTTGGTTTGTGCATTGTGCAAAAGTGGCCACAAAAAAAAGAAATAAAGCTTTTAAGCAAAAGAGAAAGAGCAAAGAGCTTGTAAGCAAGTGCCATAGCATCATACCACATTGCATATAAGATTGTCATATCCGATCATCTTGGACCATCTTGAGAGAAACACCGGGAACCATACATACATAGCATACTTGGGATAGAAAGTTTATCCATTTTGCATCTTATAGGTTGTGCACAAGTGTCGTATCCGCCTATTGAGAAATCGTACTAGCGTCTCTCTTGAGTTTTGCAACACGAGCGTTTTCGTGGATTCCACATTTTGTGCTCATTCCTTGGTTGCATGACCCCATTTATCTATCTGTGTGTGTGTTTCCGCGTGCCACATATTGCTATTGGTCTACTTGTTCACTTGCGAATTTGTGAATCTCTTTCAACATTATTGACTCTTGCTAACATTTTGCATCAAATTTTTTGTGCCACTATCCTCACCGAGCTCTACCATAAGCTTTACTTGATAGGTGTGAGTGAACAAGTCCAGTACCAATTCCACTATTCTTTCATTTCACATTGAGTGAAACGGGATACATTCTCAACTTTGGGCAAAGGTAACTTGGTATTGTTTATCTCATTTCCTACTCACCTCTACTCGAGTCTTGTGATGGATAGGCAAGGCGTTTCACCTTCGGTCTATAACAACAACGATGAGTTCGATGCCACGTACAATAACTCCGATGCCAAGATGCAAGCTCAAATGGAGGAGATCAAAGCCCTCATCAAGTCCTACAAGCGATCTTCCTCATCTTCGAGAAGACGATTAAGAGCACATGCTTCGGAGCTACCATCTCTGGCAAGATCACATCGGCATCGACACCATCACCATCAAGGAGGTGAAGGTCAAGAGCTCAACACCAACAACCGCTCAACAACTTCACAATATCCCTTGGCATCTTCGCCAAGCGACTTCAAGGCATCTTCGCCTACGAACATACGACATCTTCGCCAACAAGCACCTCAAGACTACGCTCAAGAGAAACTCCCAAGCTCAAGTCCGCGACTTCCATGAGCTACAACGACCTCGACATCGACCATGCGATTCCTTTCTATGGGACTCAAGAACCCGAGGAGTACCTCGAGTGGGAGCGTTTGATGGACGACTACCTCAAGCTACATCAAGTTCATTCCGAAGATCAACTGAAGTGCGCCACAAGAAACTTCCATGACTATGCCTCGACTTGGTGGCTTCACACACCTTCAGAGTACTACGACATGAGTTGGCCCAAGACGAAGAGAGCTTTGCAGCGAGAGTTCGTGCCTCCAACCTACATGGAACAACTTCGACGCCAATTGGAGAACACCATCCAAGGATCCAAGTCCATCGACAAGTACTTCAAGGAGATGAAGATTGCCTTGCGATGAGCCGGT
Source organism: Triticum dicoccoides (assembly GCF_002162155.2). NCBI lineage: Eukaryota > Viridiplantae > Streptophyta > Magnoliopsida > Poales > Poaceae > Triticum > Triticum dicoccoides. Next base: position 350,236,939 of record NC_041391.1, read on the forward strand.
GTGGACAAACCGATTTCGATGAAGTTTAACTTCATGATGGGATTGCACAATGACATCTCCAAGACCATCTTCCTCGAGAACTACAAGTCCATCGACGACTACTACATTAGAGCTCTCAAGGCGGAACAAGAACTCATGAAGGCCAAGGCTTCTCCACCCCAAGAACACTTCACGGCGACCAAGCTCTATGACAAGCATGAGGCTAGTACCACCACGATGTCCAAGCCCAACGAGATCCGAGATGATGCTCCCAAGTTTGACTTCACCGCCATCCCTCTTTGTGGCATTGATGGTGCCGAGTCTACCACGACTCTTTTTCAAGACGGTGCGGCGACGAGTACGACTACGGAGACCCTCAAGGACCAAGCTTTGGAGGCGAGCGACAAGGTGGCGAGCAAGGATCATGCTTCCATCTTTGGAGGCGAGAGTGATGATGTGCCATCTTCGGCCTTCATCCACGGTGACGATGACGAGATGATCGAGCATGGGATTTTCCCTTCGGTCATGGAGGAGAGTGATGATGTGCCATCTTCGGCCTTCATCCACGGCGACGATGACGAGATGATAGAGCATGGGATTTTCCCTTCGGTCATGGAGGAGAGTGATGATGTGCCATCTTCGGCCTTCATCCACGGCGACAATGACGAGATGGTTGAGAATGGGGTTTTCCCTTCGACCACGGTGACGTATGATGACTTGAGTGACTTTTGCCACCATATTGAGAGTGAGAGTGACTTCACCACTAGCCCCATATATGACGTGTTTCCCCACTTTCCATGTGAGGAGAGCCACAACCCCCACCACGTGTGTGAGATGAGTGACTCCACCATATGTGACTTTGAGTGCACCTACTTTGAGGGAGTGAGTGAACCACCACATAGAGAGAGTGAGATAGTTGATAGGTCTCGTGAGGCCATTTGCATTTCTAACAACTTGACCTCTACCTCTATTGGTCTTCTCATTTGGTGCTAGGTCGTATTTATGATGACGCGCCGATCCTTGACGACTTCGTCCTCCCTTTGGACAAGACGATGGCCATAGTGGAATATGATGCACCCCCCACATGGTTCCATCAATATGATGATATTGACCACCATTTGGTCTTTCCCACCTCACCTACACCACTTGAGTGGAATGACAAAGGTAACATAGGTGACGGTGATGCTCTAGTCCCACTAGTGGACATTCTTGACATTGATTCCTTCCATGATGTTGATCCACCTATTGCCATGCTTCATGCTAGTATGATTTCCCCATGCGATGATTTGCACATTTATGATGAGTATGATGATTCTCTTGTGGAGTCTATTAGTTGTGATGCCATGTTACATAGGATTTCTTGTGCCAATTCTTTAGGTCACATCATGTTTGATAATCCGCTTGACTTGTCATATGCTATGAATAAGATCCACCATATGTCTTATTTGCAATCTCTTCATAGTGACTATGCATATGCCATTAAAATAAACCCAATTTGCACATATGGCATAGATGACAAGCCCATGGTTATTGGCATTTGTTTTTCTTGTGATGATATTGATATGCTCCATTTGCATCATTTATCTATGCCATGCCATGACCACCTAGCTTTGGATATGCATTGTTTTGGACTTTGTATGATATTTATGCTATTGCTCATTAGGAGGCCCTGATAGTTTCCTCATACATTTTAGGAGATTTTGATCCATCCCATTCATTGCATGATCCCAATAATTATGTGCACTATATGTTTCCCTTGAATGAAAATGCTATTGATGTGCCATATACTTGCATTCTAAATTTGTGTCCCAATCGTGTCATACATAATAACTATTCTTTCATGATGGATGACATGTTCATATACCATGCATCAAATTTCTTTGAGTGATGCTTATCTTGTTCTAATTCACACGTGCACATACACATCATGATGGATGATGTGTACATTTACCACGCGCACAATTTCTTTGGTTTGTGTCTCTTTTGTGTAGGTACCCATGAATACTTGTCAACCTCGTAATCCCATGAGTTGACAAAACGAGCTCTGGAGAGCAATGATGACTTGGGATCACATGGATTGTCTTTCCCACCGCTCTCTTCGCGCAAACACTTCGCGCATTTCTTTTACATGTCCCTCACATGGTTATGGGTTATTGTCCATTACATATTATATGCCCATCTTGCCATGTTCACTTTGCATGATATGCCCTTTCCTATGCCTTTTCCATGAATTTGTGACCCATGCTTTGCTCTACACATGATGATTGACTCTCATACTTTTATGTGTATTTGCAAGCTTGGTGGAGATATCTCTTGTTGTTGCCATGTTACTTTTGTGCACCATTCCTATGATAATACTTTCATCTTGCTTTGTGTTCGTGCTTGCGATATGTCATGCGCATTCTCTATGCCTATTATGTGCTCACATGACATGATTTCCATGATTTACTCTAGTGTGTTGCATCTTCGCTCCACTAGTTTGCACGACTTGATCTCTATGCTTGCTTATGTTGCATCACCAATGACTCATACTTGCTCATTTCATGCGGTTGGTGACAACCATCTATATGCTTTGCACACGATTCATATTGCTTCTTGTCATATATCTCCGTGTGTTGCCTCTGTCATGCTGAATGACTTGCCATGTATTGAGTGCAACAATGCTTATAGTCTTGCTCATGAGATTGCCCCCATAGCATTCTCACATATGATTGGAGATTTTGACATAATTCTTGTGAAGCATGCTTGCCTTACTTCTTTGCACCATGTACCTAGCGTCATGAATATAACCATTGTTACACCATAATATTAATGCACTTGTGCTTCTAATGGTTATGTGCAAGAGAAGAGAACCATCATGATGGATGATGTGTTTATCTACCATGCACATACGTTCTTTGTTTTGTTGTGTGCATGTGTAGGATACTTGGACTTCGTGTCGACTTCCACTTCACGTGAGTTGACCATTCGAGCTCTTGAGAGTGAGCCTCATAGATTCTACCACGACTCGCTTCTACACCACATTTCCTACCACTTAGGCATTGTGAAGAATGCACAAGGACACGCTTTCAAGGTGACATCCTTCTTGAGCTTGGATATTGTGGATCATACTTCATGTGTTGCTTGCACCATTTGCATGCATGTTCCAGATATTGCTTTCACCCATGATTGCCACATTTCCATGCTTCATGACATATACACCTTTTGTGTTGCATCCAATTCTTGGATTACTTGCTCCTATCATATGTTTGGTTGCAACAATGTCACTTCTTCACATATGCCATGTCCCATTGCTTATCACATGATTGACTTGATTGCCTCACACATGTTGAACAATTTCTCTTTCTATTGTGCTGAGTGCCATACTATATTCACTACATCCTATGCACGTTATGCTTGGATTGTCTTGCACTTGACCCATGTGTTTAGACACTTCATTTTATTTGGTGTTGTGAATAATTCTTATGCCTACCATAGATCTTTTATTGAGAAATTTGTGAATGCTTGCTATGACCTCGAGGTAGATGCTTATTATCTTCTCACACATATTTGCATCACTACCTCACATTTGCATACTTGTCCCCATGATTACTTTGCTTGTGCTCGATTGATACGCTTACATGTCATGACACAATCCTTTGTCAAACCATACGCTATGCTTGATGACAACACTTGTTTGGTGAGTCACCTCTTGAATGCTTGGTTTTGCACTAACGCTAACCACATTTGTTTTTCCAAGTGTTTGTTTTCCTTGATCATTTTGAAGGAATCCCAAGATGGTGCGACATTGGAGAGTGCCCATTGCGAGCTTGAAGATGACGAGTACTTGGTGAACGTCCACTTCTTCACGGCGAAGCCATCTCTTTCCCATGGTGATTTGGTTTTCGATCCGAGGTCGGATCTTTCCCAAGGGGGAGGGGATGATGCGGAGCATCCTATGGACATCACCATGTCAAGAGCCCATTTGGGAAGTGACACATGCGACATCTACTTCACACACACAAAGGTATTATCGGAACTTCACGGATGACGAGGAGGAGTGCAAGCGCCAAGGAACGACTACATCGTCCGCGAGGGAAGCGTGGAAGAGAAGACGGAAGAAAGGAAAAGAAGATGGAGCGGCTGCAGGAGCCAGGCCGGACATCCAGACCGCCGTCTGGATCATCCGGGCTTAGCCGGATCATCCAGGTCCCCCTCCGGATCATCTGGATAATTGCGTCCGAAGACACCCGAAGGCCTCATGTGAAGCCGGATCATCCGGGCCCCCTCCCGGATCATCCGGACGATGGCCGGATCATCCGGACCCCATCCAGATCATCCGGGCTATGCCTACGTGCATACCTACGGGCCGAGGCCCATGTACCCATTCCGCCCTCTCACTTACCCCTTCGTGGCCTAGACTATAATTAGACCTCCTCCTCCCCATTTTTAGGGTTAGCAAAGTGATAGCTCATTTGTGTGTGAGCTTTGCTCCTACCTATCTCTACTCTTGAGAGAGAGAGACCACTACTCCATTGGAGGCCAAGACCTCCATCTAGGAGAAGATCCTACGGGATATCATCAAGACCCCCTCGTGGGAAGATCCGTCTAGGATATCCTCAAGACCTCCTCTTGGAGATGAACCTTACCTTGTATCTTTCCCTTTGTTGTTCATGTACCTTGTGATCTCGTCTGTTTGATTGTCTAGTGGATGTGTGATTAGACTTGTTCTTGAGTGTTTCCCCTTGTGATTTCTCCCCGTTCTTCTCTGTGTTCTTCATGCTCTTCGAGGGATCCCACTCCAAACGTGAAAGATCGGCCTACACCAGGTTAGCCCCGTATCACAATAGCTTCAAAACGAGCTAAAGAATGTCAAAATTGGAGTTCGGATGAATTAGTTATGGACAAAACAAAAATCAGCCGAAGTTTGAAACTACAGGTTACGGACGTCCGTAAATGGACGGTTGAAGGAAATATGCCCTAGAGGCAATAATAAAGTTATTATTTATTTCCTTATTTCATGATAAATTTTTATTATTCATGCTAGAATTGTATTAACCGGAAACATAATACATGTGTAAATACATAGACAAACATAGTGTCACTAGTATGCCTCTACTTGACTAGCTCGTTGATCAAAGATGGTTGTGTTTCCTAGCCATAGACATGAGTTGTCATTTGATTAATGGGATCACATCATTAGGAGAAAGATGTGATTGACCTGACCCATTCCGTTAGCTTAGCACTTGATCGTTTAGTATGTTGCTATTGCTTTCTTCATGACTTATACATGTTCCTATGACTATGAGATTATGCAACTCCCGCTTACCGGAGGAACACTTTGTGTGCTACCAAACATCACAACATAACTGGGTGATTATAAAGGTGCTCTACAGGTGTCTCCGAAGGTACTTGTTGGGTTGGCGTATTTCGAGATTGGGATTTGTCACTCCGATTGTCGGAGAGGTATCTCTAGGCCCACTCGGTAATGCACATCACTATAAGACTTGCAAGCATTGTAACTAATGAGTTAGTTGCAGGATGATGTATTATGGAACGAGTAAAGAGACTTGCCGGTAACGAGATTGAACTAGGTATTGAGATACCGACGATCGAATCACGGGCAAGTAACATACCGATGACAAAGGGAACAACGTATGTTGTTATGCGGTTTGACCGATAAAGATCTTCGTAGAATATGTGGGAGCCAATATGAGTATCCAGGTTCTGCTATTGGTTATTGAACGGAGACATGTCTCGGTCATGTCTACATTGTTCTCGAACCCGTAGGGTCCATACGCTTAAAGTTCGATGACGGTTATATTATGAGTTTATATGTTTTGATGTACCGAAGGTAGTTCGGAGTCCCGGATGAGATCGGGGACATGACGAGGAGTCTTGAAATGGTCGAGACGTAAAGATCGATATATTGGACGACTATATTCGGACATCAGAAAGGTTCCGAGTGATTCGGGTATTTTTCGGAGTACCGGAGAGTTACAGGAATTCGCCGGGGAGTATATGGGCCTTATTGGGCTTTAAGGGAAAGAGAGAGGAGAGGTTGGGCTCCCCCCCAAGGCCTAGTCCGAATTGGACTAGGGGGAGGGGATGCGCCCCCTCCTTCCTTCCCTTCTCTCTCCCCTTTCCTTGACTCCTACTCCTACTACTTGGAGGGGGGATCCTACTCCCGGTGGGAGTAGGACTCCTCCTAGGGCGCGCCATAGAGAGGGCCGGCCCTCCCCCTCCTCCACTTCTTTATATACGGGGAGGGGGGCACCCCTTGGAGACACAACAATTGATCTCTTGATCTCTTAGCCATGTGCGGTGCCCCCCTCCACCATAGTCCTCCTCGATAATATTGTAGCGGTGCTTAGGAGAATCCCGGCGACGGTAGAACATCAAGATTGTCACCACGCCGTCGTGCTGACGGAACTCTCCCTCGACACTTGGCTGGATCGGAGTTCGAGGGACGTCATCGAGCTGAACGTGTGCTAGAACTCGGAGGTGTCGTAGTTTCGGTGCTTGATCGGTCGGGCCATGAAGACGTACGACTACATCAACCGCGTTGTTCTAACGCTTCCGCTTTCGGTCTACGAGGGTACATGGACAATACTCTCCCCTCTCATTGCTATGCATCACCATGATCTTGCGTGTGCGTAGGAATTTTTTTGAAATTACTACGTTTCCCAACAGTGGCATCCGAGCCTGGTTTTATGCGTAGATGTTATATGCACGACTAGAACACAAGTGAGTTGTGGGTGATACAAGTCATACTGCTTACCAGCATGTCATACTTTGGTTCGGCGGTATTGTTGGATGAAGCGGCCCGGACCGACATTACGCGTACGCTTACGCGAGAATGGTTCTACCGACGTGCTTTGCACACATGTGGCTGGCGGGTGTCAGTTTTTCCAACTTTAGTTGAACCGAGTGTGGCTACGCCCGGTCCTTGCGAAGGTTAAAACAACACAAACTTGACGAACTATCGCTGTGGTTTTGATGCGCAGGTAAGAACGTGTTGTAGGGTGGAACCCTAAGCGAAGATCTTTCACGAATTGGAGGGGGAATCCCCAATAACAAGATGAACACAAGAGGGAAAACAAGAGGAACACTCAAGAACAAGTCCAAATCACACATCCACTAGACTAACAATCACACAAGATCCACAAGGTACATGAACAATCAAAGGGAAATAAGATACATGGTAGAGTTCATCCCAAATCCTATGAAGGAGATGAGGGCTTGATGATCCTATGATGGGGATCCTTCCCCATGGAGGAGGTCTTGATGTTTGGTGATGCGGAGCATCCCATGATCATCCCCATGGACGCATCTACATCCTCTACAACACCACTTGGACCTATGACTCGAGCACGTGCAAGAGCTCTCGAAACCGAGGTGACATCTCTCCTCTCTCAATTTCCTTTCGATTCACATGAGACATGGTTACTACCTCAAACGGAAACGCTATGCATACTCAGGTACCAAGGACTTCACCGTGAAGAAGCTAGGGAGCAAGGAGAACCGGAAGCGGAAGACATACGTGAAGACGGAGAGGAAAAGCGCCAAGGACCAGACTGGCCGGACGATCCGGACGGCGGCCCGGATGATCCGGACAGAGCCCGGACGATCCGGACCCCCATCCGGACGATCCGGCTAATTCGACCGAAGATTACAG
>NC_041391.1:350245062-350252484 GCF_002162155.2 Triticum dicoccoides
AGCCGGATCATCCGGACCCCGTCCCGGATCATCCGGACCCTGCCCGGACGTCTGGACCGCCAGCCGGACATCCGGCCCTGCGCCTCCACCAGCCGAGTCTCCGGATCATCCGGGCCTCCACCCGGCCCATCCGAACCAGCCCGGATCATCCGGCTTCGGACCCGGATCATCCGGCCAGCGCCTGTGTTCACGTGTTGGGCTGAGCCCGTGTACCCCTTCGACCCCCTAGCCTATAAATAGGACTCCTCCTCCTCCTTTTGAGACTTAGCGTTGATTTAGCTCAAGTTAGAGATAGAGCCTCGCTCATCCATCGGATCTCCTCCTCGTGAGAGACCGCGGCCTCTTCGGAGTAGATCCTATCGGACTCAAGACCCCCTCGTGGGAAGATCCCTTTGTGGATTCAAGGCCTCCTCATGGAGAAGATCGGTTACCTTTGTATCCTTACCTTTGTTGACTTTGGATCTCGTGTATCTCTTTGTGTTCTTCGATCTAGCACTTGTGTGACCGATTCCTTGTTGGTTGAGTGTTTTCCCTCGTTCCTCCCGGTGATTTCCTCGTGTTCTTCCGCTCGTTCTTCGTGTCTCCCCGTAGGATCCACTCCAAACGTGAAAGATCGCCGCTATAGGGTTCCACCCTACATCATTATGGTATCATGAGCCACGTTGATCACGTTTTTGGAGCCCCTACCCCTCTTTTTCTAGCTTGATTTTGTTGATTTCGTCCTAAATCCGAAAATCCCCACCAAAAATAGCCCCCAAATTATTTTTTTGTGATTTGTTGGTTTGATGATGTTTTGTTGATTTTGATCCGTGGATTTGCTTGGTTTCAAGTGGATCTAGCATTTCCCCAAGTTTCCCCACCTTCCATCCACGAAATCCATCAAATTTTGCCCCAAAAATCATCCATTTCCGCCCAAAAGTTCGTCCCCGAGAGGAAATCCCCAGCAGTTCGACCTGCCCGGATCATCCGGACCTTCTCCCGGATCATCCGGACATCTCCCGGATCAGCTGGACCCTCTCCCGGACGTCCGGATACCCCACGCACCGAGAAAACAGAACCGGAGCTGACGAACCCGGATCATCCGGATGTACACCCGGATCATCCGGACCTAGCCCGGATCATCCGGACCTCCTCCCGGATGTCCGGTTAACCCTGACACTGCTTCGGCTGAAATCTTGTTTTGGCCGTAACTAATTCATCCGAACTCCGATTTTGACGTTCTTTAGCTCGTTTTGAAGCTAGTGACATCCCCCATCCCACAAAAATACCACCAACATCATTTGACTCCATCATATTTTCTGAAATTTGGCAAGTTTGCCTAGGCCCTCCACCATATCATCCGCATTACCACCTCCGACTTCCGCAACCTAACTCATTTTGTTCCCCATAGCATTAGTGGTTGCTTGAGTAGTGATTCGAGTCTCCTAAGGTGTTTCGGCTACTTAGGGACGGTTGCTTCTTCATCAACCACCACCACCACCACTTCCGCATAACCTTGCCCATCATACACTTTCACCAACCCAACTTAACCCAATTTTTGTTTGAGCTTATTTGAGTTGTGGCTTGTGTCTCCAAAGGTGTTTCGGCTACTTAGGGACGGCAACTTCAACTTCGACACGTGTATAGCCCATCAATTCACTTCCACATTGCCAAGTGCAAACCACCACCGCATTTCCGCTACCACCATTTTGACATTTGTCATTTGAGATTTTGAGTTTGTGGTTTTTCCGTTTCCTAAGGTGTTTCGGCTACTTAGGGACGAGTCTCCATCATCTTGGTATCTACACCAAGAACACCGCCACTCATCATCGCAAAGGACGGTAACCTCGACGACACCTTTGTATATTCCCTTGCAATTGCATTGCTAACCCCTAGCCCATTTTGCGTTACTTGCCTATCGAGACTAGCCATTTGAGTATTGCCGGCAACGTGACTTGTGCACATTAGCGGTCTACACCATCCATTGCATACATACCATATCATCTTGGTATCATACCATCCATTGTGCCTCAAGTTTGTTCCCGCATATACACAATTGCTATCTTGGTTTGTGCATTGTGCAAAAGTGGCCATAGAAAAAAAAAGAGAGAGTAAAGCATTTAAGCAAAAGAGAAAGAGAGCAAAGAAGCTTGTAAGCAAGTGCCATAGCATCATACCACATTGCATATAAGATTGTCATATCCGATCATCTTGGATCATCTTGAGAGAAACACCGGGAACCATACATACATAGCATACTTGGGATAGAAAGTTTATCCATTTTGCATCTTATAGGTTGTGCACAAGTGTCGTATCCGCCCATTGAGCAATCGTGCTAGCGTCTCTCTTGAGTTGTGCAACACGAGCGTTTTCCGTGGATTCCACATTTTGTGCTCATTCCTTCGTTACACGACCCCATTTATCTATCCGTGTGTGTGTTTCCGTGTGCCATCCATATTGCTATTGGTCCATTTGTTTCACTTGCGAATTTGTGAATCTTTTTCAACATTATTGACTCTTGCTAAAATTTTGCATTAAATTTTTGTGCCACTATCCTCACCGAGCTCCACTATAAGCTTTACTTGTGTAGGTGTGAGAACCGACAAGGATTGGTACCAATAGTGCTATTTCATTGTCCGCATTTGAGTGAACTTGATTCATCATCAACATCGGTCAAGGTACATTGGTATAAGTTCTTCTCTTTCTCCCACTCATATTTGCTCGAGTCTTGTGATGGATAGGCAAGGCATTTCCTCTCCGGTCCTCGACAACAACGACAGCGTGAACAACTACATAACCAAAGCGTCTATCCTCGATCTACAACGACAAGTGCAAGGCGCACAATCAAGATTGCGAGAGCGCATCGAGAACATCTCCATCGACATTCATCACTCCGAAGCAAGGAGAAGGGACTACTTCGACAAGAAGCTTGCCGCACATAAAGAGGAGCAAGATGCAAGGATGTAGGAGATTCGGACCTTGCTCAAGTCTACTTCGCCTTCGTCATCTTCAAGGCGGCGACATTCAAGACACAAGTCTTCGGAGCGCGAACGCGATGCAAGTGCAAATCGTCCTCGTCCACATCTACATGGCGACCACCATCACGCTCGTGATCAACATCGTCATGAAGGGCAAGTCGCCTCCAAGCATCATGTGCACAACGACGACGAACGACATCTTCTACGAGCTCAAGCACGACAACGACATCATCATCATGAAGATGCTCCACAAGCACAAATGCACAAGTCCCAACACGCCAAGTCGAAGCTTCATGAGCATAAAAGAAGACCGCGAGACGACCACCACCAAGACGGCGCTACGGCTACATCAACCACTTCGGCATCTTCGCCAAGTGTTCTCAAGGCATCTTCGCCTATGGACGTACAGCATCTTCGCCTACTTCCCACAAGTACGCCTACAACGACTTCATCAAGTCCAAGGCGACCACATACAAGTGAGGGTGACACTTCCATCTTCGGAAGCCCCCCAAGGAAGATGGCCGAGCATGGGAAATTCCCTTCGGTCATGGAGACGAGCTACGAGGTGCCACATCATATGGGCCTCCAACACCAAGACGGTGACAAGACGGTTGAGCAAGGGCCATCCCCTTCGACCACGGCGACGAGCGCGAACCTCTTCAACACCATGAAGACGGCGCCCACATTAGACTCATACTCCGAGTCAAGCTACGCGACTGCGCATGGAGACATTTGCACCTACACCTCTCCGACACCCACATATGAAGAGATGCCCAAAGTGCCATGTGAGGAGAGCCAACACCACATGAGTGACATGAGTGACTCCACCATACGTGACATTGAGAGCATTTCCTATGAGAGAATGAGTGTGACCACCACTAGCCCCACACATGAGAGCATGCAACACATCCTATGTGAGGTTGAGAGCCATTTGAGTGACTCCACCTACCATACGAGTGAGAGCATCCTTGAGGGAGTGAGTGAGCCACAACACTTAGGGAGTGAGGTAGTTGACACAGCATGTGAGGCCACTATGATTTCTAACGACTTAACCTCTACTCCTAGTGTGTTTTCTTCTTTGGTGCTAGGTCTCCTACATGACGACATGCCTATCCTCGACGAGTCCATCCCTCCAATGGAAACACCGATGGCCATGGTGGACAATGATGCACCCCCCACATGGTTCCATCAAGATGAAGATGACAATGATTGGATCTTCAACACCTCACCTACAACACATGAGCTATGCTCCAAAGGTAACATAGGTGATGGTGCTTCTCTTGTCCCACTAGTGGACTCTTTTGACATCGATTGCTCCCATGATGTTGACCCACCTATTACCATGCTTCATGCTAGTGAAACTTCTTCATGCCTTGAATTACCTATTTATGATGAATACGATGATGAGCATGTTGAGTTGCCTAGTTGTGATGCTATGCTCCATAGGATATCATGTGAAAATTCTTTTGGTCACATCATGTTTGACAACCCATTGAACTTGTCATATGCTATGAGTGAGATCTCCCATATTGCCTCATTACAATCTCAACATAGTAACTATGCATGCCCCATTAAAATAAATCCCATTTGCACTTATGGCATAGATGACGAGATGATGGTCATTGGCCTTTGCTTCTCTTGTGATGATATTGTCATGCTTCCTTTACATGATTTGTGCAATTCATCTACTATGTCATGCCATGATCACATTGTTTCGAATATGCATTGTTTTGGATGTTGTCAATATTCTCCATGTGATGTTGCTACTCATGCTCATGAGGAGACCCCCATAGTTTCCTCATACATATTAGGAGATCTTGATGCATTTCATACTTTGCATGATTCCCATGATTGCTTGCACCATATGCATTCCATGAATAACAATGCTCTAGATATTTCTCATGATGCATTACACAATTTGAGTCTCCATTATGCGATACATAACAACAAACCTCTCATGATGGATGAAATGTTTCTATATCACGCATCTCATTTATTTGAGCATTGGATATTTTGTGCTAACCGACACATGCATGTGCGCATCATGATGGATGATGTGTACATATACCATGCACACACAATTTTATCTTTGTCTTTGTTTTGTGTAGGTACTCATGTATACTCGTCAACCTCTCAATCCCAAGAGTTGACGAAACGAGCTCTTGAGAGCAACGATGACTTGGGATCCCGTGGACTATCCTTACCACCATTCCCTTCGCGCAAGGACTACGCGCATCTCTTTTACTTGGCTCTCACACGGCTATGGGCTATTTACCACTTGTCACCTTATGCCCACACTATTGTGTTCACTTTGCATGTTATTTTTGCTTCTATGCCTTTGCCATGCAATTGTGACCCTTGCTTGCATCTACCCATGATTCACCATTATGATATCCCTATGTGTATTTGCATGCTTGGTGGAGATCCTTGTTGCTTTTGCCATGTTTATCATGTGCCCCATGCTATTGATGCTTGTTGTGTTGGGAGAGTCATGATGCCCCATTGCTATTTACATATGTGTCTCTCGCCAATACATTGATGACATTTTACTCATATCTTGCTTTCATGCTTGTGCTATGACATGTGAATTATTCATGCCCACCATTTGCACACATGACATGCTTGCCATGATTCCTTCTAGTATGTTGCATCTTCGCACTACTAGCTTGCTTGACTTGATCACTATGATTGCTTGCTATGTTGCATCACCCATGTTCCACTATTACTTGCTTTCTTGGGTTGATGACATATATGCTCATGCCTCTCACATGATAAATCATGATCATTGTCTCTTGTCTCCATTAGTTGCATCTCTCATATCACCTTGTATTGAGTGCCAACTAGCTATGCTTATTGATCTTGGAGACTTGGACACTTTACTTGTGATGCATACTTGTTTGATTGAGCCTCTTGTATTTGGATGTTCTTACATCATATGACTCCATACTTTGAAATGCTCCCTTGTACTTTCTTATGATGAGCATGATGCATACACTTGTTTGGTATCTTACCACTCGAATGATAGGTTTTGCACTTCCGCTAACCTCATTTGTTTTTCCGAGTGTTTGCCATGTTCTTTCATTTTGAAGGTTTCACAAGGCATTACCGTCAGGAGACATATTAGTTATGTGAAGGCATACATGATGTGCAACTCCAACATCTTCCAGAACATTCATAAGGTGAACTCCTCTTTGAACCATCCTCAAGTACGCATATTGGATGGGTCACTCTTTCATTGTTGTTTCCTTCTTGTTGTCTACATGATACATCTCGTGAATGGAGGAGTGACATTGGAGATTGGCTCTATGGACCTTCACATTGAGGAGCGCTCGCACTTATTGGATGCATCTTCGGAATTCCACTCATGCCTCGACATCGAGCTTTGGTACACCAACACCTCCATATTTATTGATTGTGCTCATACATGTCATGCTCGATGGACATATCATACTCACCACAAGTTTGCACACTATGCATGGATTGACTCACATTATGATTGCCTTGTTGCATCTTGTATTCCCATGTCATCCATGATATATGAGCTTGTGCATTTCCTTAGCAAATTTGTTGTGATCTTCCTTGATGGCATATTCATACATCATGATCATATTGTCCACCATCAATTGCACGATAACATACACATGTTGAGCATCCATTGCCATATTCATGCTATTGATAAACCGTCTCACTATGACATCATTTTGCACCGTGGTTGCATTGATCATATTTACAACACATTTGTGTGCACACTGATTGCATTTCCTCCCATGAATGCTTTGCATCTCATTCTAGATCATCTTGATAAGCTTCATGCGTTTTGTCACGACCAATCTTGCCGCACGGACTCATTCTTACATGATGGACACTTTGTGTGCGCTAACCATTGTATTTCCAAGTGTTGCTTGTGTTTGCTCTTTTTGCATGTTTACCACTCCGGCTACACCTTGGAATACTTGGATTGCGCCATGCCTTCAACTTCGTCCAACTACAAGTCCGTCCACGACAACCGTTTCCATGGTGATGAGGATCACGATCCGAGGTCGGATCTTTCACAAGGGGGGGAGATGATGCGGAGCATCCCATGATCATCCCCATGGACGCATCTACATCCTCTACAACACCACTTGGACCTATGACTCGAGCACGTGCAAGAGCTCTCGAAACCGAGGTGACATCTCTCCTCTCTCAATTCCCTTTCGATTCACATGAGACATGGTTACTACCTCAAACGGAAACGCTATGCATACTCAGGTACCAAGGACTTCACCGTGAAGAAGCTAGGGAGCAAGGAGAACCGGAAGAGGAAGACATACGTGAAGACCGAGAGGAAAAGCGCCAAGGACCAAACTGGCCGGATGATCCGGACGGCGGCCCGGATGATCCGGACAGAGCCCGGACGATCCGAACCCCCATCCGGACGATCTGGCTAATTAGACCGAAGACTACAGAAGCCTCCCCCCCCCCC
>NC_041391.1:350252674-350258921 GCF_002162155.2 Triticum dicoccoides
GACCCCGTCCCGGATCATCCGGACCCTGCCCGGACGTCCGGACCGCCAGCCGGACATCCGGCCCTGCGCCTCCACCAGCCGAGTCTCCGGATCATCCGGGCCTCCACCCGGCCCATCCGGACCAGCCCGGATCATCCGGCTTCAGACCCGGATCATCCGGCCAGCGCCTGTGTGCGCGTGTTGGGCTGAGCCCATGTACCCCTTCGACCCCCTAGCCTATAAATAGGACTCCTCCTCCTACTTTTGAGACTTAGCGTTGATTTAGCTCAAGTTCGAGATAGAGCCTCGCTCATCCATCGGATCTCCTCCTTGTGAGAGACCGCGGCCTCTTTGTAGTAGATCCTATCGGATTCAAGACCCCCTCGTGGGAAGATCCCTTTGTGGATTCAAGGCCTCCTCACGGAGAAGATCGGTTACCTTTGTATCCTTACCTTTGTTGACTTTGGATCTCGTGTATCTCTTTGTGTTCTTTGATCTAGCACTTGTGTGACCGATTCCTTGTTGGTTGAGTGTTTTCCCTCGTTCCTCCCCGTGATTTCCTCGTGTTCTTCCGCTCGTTCTTCGTGTCTCCCCATAGGATCCACTCCAAACGTGAAAGATCGCCGCTATAGGGTTCCAGCCTACATCATTTGGTCACTCCAAGAGGAGGTCTTGATCTCCTAGTGGAGTGGATCCATGGAGCAAAGCTCACAAATGTCTATCAAATACTTTGCTGTCCTCTAAATGAGCTAGGTGAGGGGTACTTATAGTCTAGGGGCGAAATAAGAGGTGGAGAGGGGTACATGGGCAAAAGCCCAATAAGGCACGCAGGCCCTCGGAGTGGTCCGGGCACCCGGGGGTCCTAGGCCCGGGCACCCGGGGTAGAGGCAGGAGCCAGGGAGGTCGAGGCCAGGCACCCGGGGCCATTCAGCCAGGCACCCGGGGCTGGCTGGAGAGGGGTCGGGCACCCGGGCAGGTGGCAACAGCACCAGCGGGAGGGGGCCGGGCACCCGGGGCGGCAAGGGCAGCGCCCAGGTGGGGGCCGGGCACCCGGGCCACTCGTGGCCGGGCACCCGGGGTGGCCAGAGGCCAGGCCAGCCGGCAACTGGGGGGGCGGGCACCCGGGCCCTTGGTGGTCGGGCACCCGGGGAGGTCCGAGGCCTCCTTTGCTTCGCGCCTCGCGCGTCCTTCTTCCTTCTCCTCCTCCATAGTTGCTTGTGTCTCCGTCCTTGCCTCTTCACGATCTTCTCCTCGGTACCTAGGACTGCATAGAGTTTCCATTTGAGGTAGAATCCGACTCTCATGTGAATCCGAATGAAACTCAAAGAGGAAAGAGTTCATCTCGGTTTCGACGGTGCGTGCCCGAGCTCTTGTCATCGGTCCTCGAGGTGCTTGACGAGTTGTAGTAGAGTCCATGGGGATGAGCGAGGGATGCTCCGCATCATCTCCCCCCCTCCCCTGGGAGAGATCCGTCAACGGATCGTGATCTTCATCACCATGGGAAAGAGAGGGCGTCACCATGTAGAAGTTGACAACCACCAAGTACTCATCATGTTGAAGCTTGAAGTGGGCACTCTCCAATGTCACACCGTCTTGTAATCCCTTCAAAAGGAGCAAAGATAACAAGCACTTGGAATAACAAATGTGGTTGGCATTAAAGCAAAACCAAGCATTCAAGAGGTGATTCACCAAACAAGTGTTGTCATCAAGCATAGCATATGGTTTGACAAGGGAGTGTGGCATGGCATGTAAGCACGTAACTTGAGCACAATCAAGGACATCATGGAAACAAGCATGTAAATGTGAGGTAAAGATGCTAAAACAGTTGACAAGAGAACAAGCATCAACCTCAAGATCATAGAAAGCATGCATAGAGTGCTTGATAAATGGTCTATGGTATGCATAAGAATCATCCAAAACACCAAAGAAAATGATATGTCTAAACACATGCAAGTGCAAGACAATCCAAGCATAATGTGCATATGGTGTAGTGAAGAAATTGTGGCTCTCAACACAAATGATATAGCAATTGTTCATCATGTGTGAGGCAATCAAACCAATCATGTGACAAGCAATGGGACATGGCATACATGAAGTAATGCCAATGTTGCAACCAAACATAAGATAGGAGCAAGTATGCATCATGGGTGGTGCACTACACGAAGCAAGCATAGTAATCATGTTGCATAAACTAGTGGGGCGAAGATGCAACCCACTAGAGGAAATCATGGAAATCATGTCATGTGAGCAAATGATAGATATGGGAAATGCACATGACATATCGCAAGCACGAGCACAAAGCATGATCATAGTATCATCATAGGCATGGGTCATAGGTAGAACATGGCAATAACAAGCAATATCTCCACCAAGCTTGCAAATACACATGCACGTAGTAGAATCAATCATCATGTGTAATGCAAAGCATGGGTCACAAATGCATGGCAAAGGCATAGGAATGAGCATATCATGCAATGTGAATATGGCAATATGGGCATAAAGTGAGAAGTGGTAAATAACCCATAACCAAGTGAGAGCCATGTAGAAGAAATGTGTGAAGTCCTTGCGCGAAGAGAGCGGTGGGAAAGACACTCCAAGGGATCCCAAGTCATCGTTGCTCCCTAGAGCTCGTTTTGTCAACTCATGGGATTGCGAGGTTGACAAGTATTCATGGGTACCTACACAAAAGAGACACAAATCAAAGAAATTGTGTTCGTGGTAAATGTACACATCATCCATCATGATGTGTATGTGCACGTGTGAGTTGGTACAAGATAAGCACCGCTCAAAGAAATTTGATGCATGGTATAAGAACATGTCATCCATCATGAAAGAATAGTTATTGTGTGTAACACAATGGGGGTGCAAATTTAGCATAGAAGTATATGGCACATCAATAGCATGTTTATTCATGGGAAGCATATTGTGCACACAAGTATTGGGATCATGCAATGGATAGGATGAATCAAAATCTCCTAAAATGTATGAGGAAACTATGGGGGTGTCCTCATGAGCAATAGTGGAAACATCATATGGAGAAAATGGAGAACATCCAAAGCAGTGCATATCCGAAGCAAGGTGGTCATGGCATGGCATATGAGATAAATGATGCAAAGGAAGCATATCAATATCATCACAAGAAAAACAAATGCCAATAACCATGGGCTTGTCATCTATGCCATATGTGCAAATTGGATTAATTTTAATGGCATATGCATAGTCACTATGATGAGAGTGCAAATATGACATATGGTTGATCTCATGCATAGCATATGACAAGTCAAGCGGATTGTCAAACATGATGTGACCGAGAGAATTATCACAAGAAATCCTATGTAACATGGCATCACAACTAATAGACTCCTCATCGCAATCATCAAAATCATCATAAATGGATAGATCATCGCATGGGGAAGTCACACTAGCATGAAGCATGGTAATAGGCGGATCAACATCATGCAAGCAATCAATGTCAACAATGTCCACTAGTGGGACTAGAGCATCACCTTCACCTATGTTACCTTGTTCATTCCACTCAAGTGGTGTAGGTGAGGTGGCAAAGACCAAATGGTGGTCATCATCTTCATCTTGATGTAACCATGTGGGGGGTACATCATAGTCCACCATGGCCATCATCTTGTCCATAGGAAGGACGAAGTCGTCGCGGATTGGCGCATCATCATAAATGGGACCTAGCATCAAATGAGAAGACACAATAGATGTAGAGGTTAAGTTGTTAGAAATCGAAATGGCCTAACATCCGTATCAACTACCTCACTCTCTCTATGTGGTGGTGGCTCACTCACTCCCTCAAGGTAGGTGCACTCAATGTCACATATGGTGGAGTCACTCAAATTACTCAAGTGGTGGTGGTGGTGGCTCTCCTCACATGGGAATTGGGGCAACTCGTCATATATGGGGCTAGTGGTGAAGTCACTCTCACTCTCAATATGGTGGCACAAGTCACTCAAGTCATCATACGTCGCCGTGGTCGAAGGGAAAATCCCATGCTCAACCATCTCGTAGTCATCGCCGTGGATGAAGGCCGAAGATGGCACATCATCGCTCTCGTCGTGGATGAAGGCCAAAGATGGCACAACATCGCTCTCGTCATGGATGAAGGCCGAAGATGGCACAACATCCAAAGGCGAAGATGCCTTGATGACACTTGGCGAAGATGCCGAAGTGGTCGTAGTACTCGTAGCTTCGTCTCGGTGGTGCTTGTCTCGCGGTCTTCTCTTGTGCTCATGAAGTTTGGCCGTAGCTTGATGTAGAGCCTTTTGGGACTTGTAGCTGTATGCATCGCGAGCATCTTCATCTTGATGGTGTTGTAGTGCTTGAGCTCGATGACGTTCCGAAGATTGGCCACTTGAGCGTCGCCGCCTTGAAGATGACGAAGGGGAAGAAGACTTGTAGTTGGCCAACATGTCGCGTACTTGATCCCTTTGTTCGGCCAACTTGGTGTCGAGGTAGTCTCTTGTCCATGCTTCAAGTTGATGAATGTCGGTGGTGAGTCGCTCAATGCCTCGCGTTGCTCGTTGTAGTCCAAAGATGGGAATTTTGGTGATGTAGTTGTTCATGCCGTCGTTGTCGTGGAAGACGGGAGATGAAATGCCTTGCCTATCCATCACAAGACTCGAGTAGAGGTGAGTAGGAAATGAGATAAACAATACCAAGTTACCTTTTCCCAAAGTTGAGGATGCATCCCGTTTCACTCAGTGTGAGATGAAAGAATAGTGGAATTGGTACCGGACTTGTTCACTCACACCTATCAAGTAAAGCTTAAGGTGGAGCTCGGTGAGGATAGTGGCACAAAAATTTGATGCAAAATGTTCGCAAAATTCAATAATGTTGGAAAAGATTCACAAATTCGCAAGTGAAACAAGTAGACCAATAGCAATATGTGGCACACGGAAACACACCCACACACACAGATAGATAAATGGGGTCGTGCAACCAAGGAATGAGCACAAAATGTGGAATCCACAGAAAACGCTCGTGTTGCACAACTCAAGAGAGACGCTAGCATGATTGCTCAATAGGCGGATACATCACTTGTGCACAACCTAGAAGATGCAAAATGTATGAGCTTTCTATCCCAAGTATGTTATGTGTATGATGTTCCCGATGTTCTTCTCAAGGTGATCCAAGATGATCGGATATGACAATCTTATGTGCAATGTGGTATGATGCTATGGCTCTTGCTCACAAGCTTCTTTGCTCTCTTTTTGCTTAAAAGCTTATTCTTTTTTTTCTTTTCTTTTTTTTTGATATGGCCACTTATGCGAAATGCACAAACCAGGATAGCAATTGTGTATATGCGGGAACGATGTTGTGACACAAGGGATGATATGATGATACCAAGATGACACCAATATGATATGGTAGGTATGCAATGGAAGGTATGGATCACTAATGTGCACAAGTAACGTTGCCGACAATACTCAAATGGCTAGTCTCGATAGGCAAGTGACGCAAAATGGGCTAAGGGGTTAACAATGTAATGGCAAGATGTACAATGATAGGATACCACAATACCAATGTAACGCCCCGGATCCGATGTGCCAGGTGTCTGCCAGTTATTCGCAGTCGTTGCCATGTCATTTGCTTGCGTGTTGCATTTTATCATGTCATCATGTGCATTTCTTTTTACATACATGTTCGTTTCATGCATCCGAGCCTTTTCCCCGTTGTCCGTTTTGCAATCCGGCGCTCCGATGTCCTCCGACGTCCCCCTCTTCTCTCTTTTCGTGAGTGGGTATTAAACTTTCTCGGAATGGCCCGAGGTTTGCCAAGCGGCCTTGGTATAGCACCGGTAGACCGCCTATCAAGTTTCGTGCCATTCAGAGGTCGTTTGGTATTCCAACGGTTAACCCGGTAATCGTAAAGCCCCTTTCTCTTTGCAGCCCAACACCCCTTCCAAAGTGGCCCAAAACACAGAAAACTCCCCTCCATGCTCTCGGTCATTCGATCACGATTGTGTGGGCGAAAACCGCTCCTCATTTGGACTCTCCTAGCTCCCTCTACCTATATATTAGTCCCCCTCCCCCGAATTCGCGGATCAAACACTAGTCCTTTTTCCCCTCGCGCCGCCGGACACGTCCGACCCGTCCGGACATGTCCGCCCGTCCCCGCGTCGCCGCTCCCAGCCTCTCCCGGGCCGTCGCGTGGCAAGCGCCGCCGCGGGCCCGCGAGGCCCGAGGCCGGCCCGCCCGAGCCGCGCCGGGCCCGAGCGCCTCCGCTCCGCCCCGCCGCCGGCCTCCCCGCC
>NC_041391.1:350259480-350266569 GCF_002162155.2 Triticum dicoccoides
CGGCACGCCGTGCGCCGCCGCCGCGCACGGATCCGGCAAGGGGCCGGCCAGATCCGGCGCCCCGGCCGTCCCCGGCCCTCTCTGCCTCGCCTCCAGCCGTCTCCTCCCTCTCCGGCGTCTTCTCCGGCACCGCGCAGCCCGTCTCCGGCGAGATCTGGCCCTGCCTCAGAATCCGTGCACGAGGTTGACTTTCCCCCCTCTGAAAATCTGCTCCAGATTCCAGTATTTTCATGCCATGTTTGACCTGTTGTATCTTTGCATCCGTAGCTCTGTTTTGTGCTTATAATATGTCAAATTGTTCGTATCAATGAGTGCATCATTTCATTCCATTGCATCATATTTATTTGAGGTCATCTAGATGCCTGAATCATCGTTGTAAGAGTGCTTCATAATGTTTTCTGCTGTCTGTTAACAGAACGAGCTCTTTTGTCATTTTTGCCATGATTGATGTGTGCATCCTATAAGGTTGATGTCTACATGTGTTTTGATCTATGCTATGTCTTATTTACAGAGGTGCTTACCATGTATTTTTGTGATCAATGTGGTGACTAGCACAAGCATGAAAACTAGGCATCGTGATGTTGCTGATTTTAGTCCCTGTTCTGCTGTTATTTTCATGCCATGTAAACATGATGCTACAGAGAGATCCGTGCATATTTTGAGATACTTCAGTAAGGGTGTTTTGAACATGTGGTTATTGTCTATCCATTCATGCCCTTGGTTGCAATTATGGAGTAGTCTAGCATGTCATTTTCATGCTCTACTTTTGCTTCAAAATGTTTCCTGGCAGATTGTTTACTTGTTATTCAATTTAGCCAAGGTTGTTATAGTTGATACTTGCATGCTATAGACTTTTTATTGACTTGGTTTGTTTCACAAACATGTCTTCTTGATGATGCTATGCTTATCTTGTCATGCAATGACTTGTGGTGAGTGAATCGAGCTTGTTAAGTAGGGTACATGATGTTGCTGTTCTGCTAGGCTGAATCTGTTATTTCGTGATGCTATATAAACATGTTGCTACTAGTCATTCTATGCATAATCTGGAGATGTTCTATAAAGATGTTTTGATCTACATGTCATCCTCTATCCATCCATGCCCCTGGTAGCATTTATAGCTTGCTGTAGCTTGTTCATATCTTGCTCCAAAGTTGCTTCATAATGTTGCTGTCAGCCTGTTAACATTAAGTTCCGTTGTTACCATGGTTGTCCCTAGTGTTCCATGCACCCTATGACCTTGCTATTGCCATGCTTAGCTTCACAAATATGTCTTCTTACTATTGGTTGCCTTTCCATGGCATGTTTTGCTCTGTAGTGAGTTGCACAAGCTCATTTACATGCCTTCATAATTCTGTTTCTGCCATGTTTGAATCTGTATTATAACTTGCCATGTTTACGTGGGTGCCATCATATTTTCTGATCCTTTTTGGCCTATGGTCAGTAAAGGACATTTGATCTATGCATTTAGTAGATTCATGCCATGCCTTTGTTTGCCATGATAAGTTCCTGTAACATGTTGGTTGATAGCTCTGAACATTGCATCGTGATGTTATTTTCTGCAAAGTCTGGAATTGTTATTACTTGCAATCTTACCATGTGTGTTTGAGCATGTTCTAGTGATTTCTGGAGTTAGCTCAGTGTTCATGTTTTGTTACGCTTTACCTGTACATCATGCCCATGTCTTTTGTTTTCATGTTGAGATGTTGTAGCTTAGTGTTTTGATGCTTGCAATATGCCTAGTTGCTGTTTTGGACAGATTATTGCTATAACTTGTTCCGTGTGTGTGTGTTGAACCGTTGCTCCGTTTCAAGTGTGCTCTATATGAAACTTGCTTAGAATTGCATGTAATTCCATATTATCATGTTGCATCTTTGTTTTGAGGTGTTTGCTTGATGTTTGTATGCATTTTGCATCAATGCCAGGTTTAACTTGTTTTGCTCATATCTTCTAGGCCGTAGCTCCGAACTAAATAAACTTTATATGTAACTTGACTAGAATCTCGTGTAGATCATCTTTGTACATCTTAACTTGATGTTTAATAACTTGAACATAAGGTTTATTCAGATCTGGACCAATTTCGAAATATGCATATGAGGACTTACCGGAATAGTTATATGTTGTTCCCGGCCTCATTTAAACTTGCCTTGATGTGTTGCTCTTGTTTGCATCATCTCTTGCCATGAGTAGCCTCATCTAGATTTGTCATGCATCATGCTTGTTGTGCATCATGCCTTGTTCATGTGTGGTGTGTTTACTATGTTGTGTGCTTCTTTTCGATAGTTCTTGTTTCCGTTGCGATCGTGAGGATTCGTTCGTCTACGCTTGGTTCGTCTTCGTGGCTTCATCAGTTCATCTTCTTCATGGACTCGTTCTTCTTCCTTGCGGGATTTCAGGCAAGATGACCGCTACCCTGGATCTCACTACTATCATTGCTATGCTAGTTGCTTCGTTCTATCGCTATGCTGCGTTACCTATTACCTATTTATCAAACCATCTCAAATTGCCATGAACCTCTAACCTTTGACACCTTTCCTATGCAAACCACTGTTTGGCTATGTTACCGCTTTGCTCAGCCCCTCTTATAGCGTTGCTAGTTGCAGGTGAAGTTGAAGATTGCTCCATGGCGAACAGGATTTTGGTTGGGATATCACAATATCTCTTATATTATTATTAATGCATCTATATACTTGGTAAAGGGTGGAAGACTCGGCCTTATGCCTGGTGTTTTGTTCCACTCTTGCCGCCCTAGTTTCCGTTATACCGGTGTTATGTTCCCGGATTTTGCGTTCGTTACGCGGTCGGGTGATTTATGGGACCCCCTTGACAGTTCGCTTTGAATAAAACTCCTCCAGCAAGGCCCAACCTTGGTTTTACCATTTGCCTCACCACCACCTACTTTTCCCTTGGGAGACGCTCTCTCGAGGGTCATCTTTATTATAGCCCCCCCGGGCTAGTGCTTGTCTAAGTGTTGGTCCAAACTAGAGCACAGTGCAGGGCCATCCCTTGGCAACTTGGGTTACGTCGGTTCCTGTACGCTTCGCTTATCTGGTGTTGCCCTGAGAACGAGATATGTGCAGCTCCTATCGGGATTGTCGGCGCATCGGGCGGTCTTGCTGGTCTTGTCTTACCATTGTCAAAATGTCTTGTAAACCGGGATTCCGAGTCTGATCGGGTCTTCCTGGGAGAAGGTCTATTCCTTCGTTGATCGCGAGAGCTTGTCATGGGCTAAGTTGAGACACCCCTGCAGGGTATAATATTTCGAAAGTCGTGCCTGCGGTTATAGGCAGATGGGAATTTGTTAATGTCCGATTGTAGATAACTTGACACCAGATCCGAATTAAAACGCATCAACCGCGTGTGTAGCCGTGATGGTCTTTTCTCGGCAGAGTCCGGGAAGTGAACACGGTTTCTGGGTTATGTTTGACGTAAGTAGGAGTTCAGGATCACTTCTTGATCATTACTAGTTGACGACCGTTCCTTTTGCTCTCTTCTCGCTCTCATTTGCGTATGTTAGCCACCATATATGCTTAGTCGCTGCTGCAGCCTCACCACTTTACCCCTTCCTTTCCATTTAAGCTTTGCTAGTCTTGATACCCATGGTAATGGGATTGCTGAGTCCTCGTGGCTCACAGATTACTACAATAACAGTTGCAGGTACAGGTTATGCGATGATCATGATGCGAGAGCGATGCTTGCTTGCATTGAGTTCTTCTTCTGCTTCTTCTTCGATCAGGGATAGGTTCCAGGTCGGCAGCCTGGGCTAGCAGGGTGGATGTCATTTGAGTTTCTGTTTGTGTTTCATCCGTAGTCGGATGTTGCTCTTATGTATTATGATGTTGTATTCGTGTGGCATTGTATGCCACTTGTATGTATCCCCATATATTATGTAATGTTGATGTAATGATATCCACCTTGCAAAAGCGTTTCAATATGCGGGTCTATCCTTGGTGGGACCTTCGAGTTCCTTTTGGATAGGGTCGCATATTGGGCGTGACAAGTTGGTATCAGAGCCTTGACCGACCCTAGGAGCCCCCTTGTTTGATCGTGTAGTTTGGCCATTGTTGAGTCTAGAAGAAAACTGTTTTCAGAGTCTAGTTATATCGGAGAGTAGGATTTCTTTTTACTCCTCAGCCCCTTCGTCGCTCTGGTAAGGAATCTTGACGTAGGTGTTTTTAACTACTCCTCTTCCCCTTCAAATTTTTCTTTAGGATCATGCAGTTGGTTTTTCGATCGTTGGTTCTCAGCTCTTTTGATCCGGTGCATTTCTCGTCAAGTTGACTTGAGCCTCTTCATCATTGAGTTCATTCCTCAGTTATTTTCTTTCCCACCCGCCCTCTCCTTTTTCTTCTCGAAGCTGGAGTCCGTAATCGAGTATCCATCCTACTCGTGCGAAGTCTTTGAATTCTTTCCTCAATGATTTTAACCGGTGTTTTCCCTTCAAGATATTCGTCGTTTCCCCTTCCAAGTTGCCTTTGTTTTCCCGCCCTCCCACCCTCTTCTTCCCGGAGCCTGAGCCTCTTTCGAGCATCAATTACTTTCGTGTGGAGTCTCTTCAGTCTTCCGTTAATTATTTCAACCGGTGAATTCTCGTCTCGTTCGTCAATCTTCATCTCTTTTCCTTTTCGGTGGACTCAATTCAAGTTTTTCGGGTTGATCACATTCTTTTCCCTCGGATCAAGTGTTTTCCCTGCTCGTTCGCCTCTCGCCAGTTTATCCATTTCGGAGTTCGGAAGACATCTCAAGAGATTCGTCTGTGTTCAAATTAATTCAAGGTTGTCACCTCATTCAAATATTTCAATTGTTCCAGTGCATCATCAATCTTTTCAACAATCCTTTTCAACGGTGTTTTCTCTTCAGTGGGCCCTAACCCACAGGTCTTTTCCCAGGATCTTACCTGACTCTTCTAATTTCCCCGGAGTTATTCTCAATTCTTTTCAAGTGTGACGTAAGAATGGATTACATCAGTCACATGCCTTTTCAAGATCGATTTCAAATCATTGCATTGTTGGCTCAACCTCTCTGCTTTTCATTCTCCCGGAGTACCTCATTTATCTTGGTGTTGTTTCTCGTGACATTTGAAGACCGAAGAAGAGTTTTCCTCTAAGTCTTGTCCGTTCTCTCGAAGATTCGTGGTTCTAGCGTCGTGTTACCATCTCGAATCATTCCATTTGTCAGGTATTCCTTTTCTCAACCATCCGGAGTATTTCAGGAGTTGATTTCTTTTTCGTTTCACCGGAGGCCATCATTCCAGCCATCGTTCTCTATTTATCCCGGCGCATCTGTCAAGTATTCTTTATCAGCTCATGATCTCTTTATTGTTTTGCATCTAAATTCCCCTCGAGCATATCGGTTCTTCTAATTCTTCCCGGTGATTCATTCTCTTTCGTCAGTCATTTTGATTTCTTACGGTGGTTCGTTCAAGATTCTTTTTCCTTGATTATCATTTTAATCCATTCGTTCTTTCGAATCTTACCGGTGGTTCATGAAGACTTTCTCAAGTTTTGTGCTATCCCTTCTCAATCCTTTTCAAGAAGAATAAGTAATATGCAAAATCCATTGTTGGTCATCAATTTAATTTGATGAAGGATAAGCATACAATAAATCTTATTCTTATTTAATCCAAGTGATTAATCCCTTCCTTTGGAGTTTGTTCTTGATGAATAAATTCTTGATTCCAAGTGTTTTCATCTATTCTTTTCTGGAGTTCAAATTTCCTCGGTCATATCGTCGAAACCTCCACCTAAATCATCGCAAGGCTCATCTTATTCTTTCTTCGTTCATTCTATCTCATCGTCCTTTTTTACCGGAGTTCTTCATGGTGGTTCTTCATGATTTAATTCATTCGCCAAGAGTTCATCAAGATTTTGTTGGAGGAGTTCAAGTATCTTTCCTTCTTGCCTTTCGAAGTGCAAATAATTCTCCATTTTCTTCTAAGTGTAGTTTTGCATTTCTTCGTTCTTCTCAGCTATCCAATCATTTTCGTTTGTGGTCGGTTATCACCTCATGATCTTGAGATGTTACCTATAAGTCCACAACAAGCTTATTCTTTCGTTGTAGATTTTCTCAACAACTTCATTCAATCCTTCCTTCTAAGTTCTTTTCATTCAATTCTTTCAATTCTTCCGGAGGAATTGCGTTGGTCATCTCGTCAAGTGCCATCCCATCTTGTGAAGTTCTTGTTCTATTCATTCCATGTTCAGTCAGAGTTCAGCCTAAATCGTTTCAGTCTTATTTGTTTCTTATCTTATTCTAACCGGAGTTGTTTCATAGTCTATCTAATTTCATGAGCTTTCGATTCTCGCCTTTCTCATCCTTCCTCTCTTCTTCTCGAGTGCTCTCGATTCTCTGCTTCTTCTCTTGAGTTCTTGTTTCACCTCATCCCTTTTTCCCTTCCGTCTCGGTCCTAAGATCTCGGGACGAGATCTCTTGTTAGTGGAGGAGTGTTGTAACGCCCCGGATCCGATGCGCCAGGTGTCTGCCAATTATTCGCAGTCGTTGCCATGTCATTTGCTTGCGTGTTGCATTTTATCATGTCATCATGTGCATTTCTTTTTGCATACGTGTTCGTTTCATGCATCCGAGCCTCTCCCCGTTGTCCGTTTTGCAATCCAGCGCTCCTATGTCCTCCGGCGTCCCCCCCTTCTCTCTTTTCGTGAGTGGGTATTAAACTTTCTTGGAATGGCCCGAGGTTGGCCAAGCGGCCTTGGTATAGCACCGGTTGACCGCCTGTCAAGTTTCGTGCCATTCAGAGGTCGTTTGGTACTCCAACGGTTAACCGGGTAACCGTAAAGCCCCTTTCTCTTTGCAGCCCAACACCCCTTCCAAAGTGGCCCAAAACCCAGCTAACTCCCCTCCATGCTCTTGGTCGTCCGATCACGATCGTGTGGGCGAAAACCGCTCCTTATTTGGACTCTCCTAGCTCCCTCTACCTATATATTAGTCCCCCTCCCCCGAATTCGCGGATCAAACGCTAGTCCTTTTTCCCCTCGCGCCGCCGGACACGTCCGACCCGTCGCCCATCCCCGCGTCGCCGCTCCCAGCCTCCCCCGGGCCGCCGCGTGGCAAGCGCCGCCACGCGCCGCCGCGGGC
>NC_041391.1:350266885-350311023 GCF_002162155.2 Triticum dicoccoides
GGGGCCCCGCCGCCCGGGATCCTCACCGGCGCCCCGAGCCGGCCGCCCCGAGCCTCGCCGGCGCGCCGTGCGCCGCCGCCGCGCCCGGATCCGGCAAGGGGCCGGCCAG
This sequence comes from Triticum dicoccoides, assembly GCF_002162155.2. Classification (NCBI taxonomy): domain Eukaryota; kingdom Viridiplantae; phylum Streptophyta; class Magnoliopsida; order Poales; family Poaceae; genus Triticum; species Triticum dicoccoides. The sequence goes on from NC_041391.1 coordinate 350,266,995, forward strand.
ATCCGGCACCCCGGCTGTCCCCGGCCCTCTCTGCCTCGCCTCCGGCCGTCTCCCCCCTCTCCGGCGTCTTCTCTGTCCACCGCGCAGCCCGTCTCTGGTGAGATCCGGCCCTGCCTCGGAATCCGTGCACGAGGTTGACTTCCCCCCCTCTGAAAATCTACAAAGTCCCCAGATTCCAGTATTTTCATGCCATGTTTGACCTATTGTATCTCTGCATCCGTCGCTCCGTTTTGTGCTTATAATATGTCAAATTGTTCGTCTCAATGAGTACATCATTTCATTCCATTGAATTATATTCATTTGAGGTCATCTATATGCCTGAATCATCGTTGTAAGAGTGCTTCATAATGTTTTCTGCTGTCTGTTAACAGAACGAGCTCTTTTGTCATTTTTGCCATGATTGATGTGTGCATCCTATGAGGTTGATGTCTAAATGTGTTTTGATCTATGCTATGTCTTATTTACAGAGGTGCTTACCATGTATTTTTGTGATCAATGTGGTGACTAGCACAAGCATGAAAACTAGGCATCGTGATGTTGCTGATTTTAGTCCCTGTTCTGCTGTTATTTTCATGCCATGTAAACATGATGCTACAGAGAGATCCTTGCATATTTTGAGATACTTCAGTAAGGGTGTTTTGAACATGTGGTTATTTTCTATCCATTCATGCCCTTGGTTGAAATTATAGAGTAGTCTAGCATATCATTTTCGTGCTCTACTTTTGCTTCAAAATGTTTCCTGGCAGATTGTTTAATTATTATTCAATTTAGCCAAGGTTGCTATAGTTGATCCTTGCATGCTATAGACTTGTTCTTGACTTGGTTTATTTCACAAACATGTCTTCTTGATGATGCTATCCTTATATTGTCACGCAATGACTTGTGGTGAGTGAATCGAGCTTGTTAAGTAGGGTACATGATGTTGCTGTTCTGCTAGGCTGAATCTGTTATTTCGTGATGCTATATAAACATGTTGCTACTAGTCATTCTATGCATAATCTGGAGATGTTGTATAAACATATTTGATATACATGTCATCCTCTATCCATTCATGCCCCTGGTAGCATTTATAGCTTGCCATAGCTTGTTCATATCTTGCTCCAAAGTTTCTTCATAATGTTGCTGTCAGCCTGTTAACATTAAGTTCAGTTGTTACCATGGTTGTTTCTAGTGTTCCATGCACCCTATTACCTTGATATTGCCATGCTTAGCTTCACAAATATGTCTTCTTACTGTTGGTTGCCTTTCCATGGCACGTTTTGCTCTGTAGTGAGTTGTACAAGCTCATTTACATGCCTTCATAATTCTGTTTCTGTCATGTTTTAATCTGTATTATAACTTGCCATGTTTACGTGGGTGCCATCATATTTTCTGATCCTTTTTGGCCTATGGTCAGTAAAGGACATTTGATCTATGCATTTAGTAGATTCATGCCATGCCTTTGTTTGCCATGATAAGTTCCTGTAACATGTTGGTTGATAGCTCTGAACATTGCATCGTGATGTTATTTTCTGCAAAGTCTGGAATTGTTATTACTTGCAATCTTACCATGTGTGTTTGAGCATGTTCTAGTGATTTCTGGAGTTAGCTCAGTGTTCATGTTTTGTTATGCTTTACCTGTACATCATGCCCATGTCTTTTGTTTTCATGTTGAGATGTTGTAGCTTAGTGTTTTGATGCTTGCAATATGCCTAGTTCCTGTTTTGGACAGATTATTGCTATAACTTGTTCCGTGTGTGTCTGTTGAACCGTTGCTCCGTTTCGAGTGTGCTCTATATGAAACTTGCTTAGAATTGCATGTAGTTCCATATTATCATGTTGCATCTTTGTTTTGAGGTGTTTGCTTGATGTTTGTATGCATTTTGCATCAATGCCAGGTTTAACTTGTTTTGCTCATATCTTCTAGGTCGTAGCTCCGAACTAAATGAACTCTATATGTAACTTGACTAGAATCTCGTGTAGATCATCTTTGTGCATCTTAAATTTATGTTTAACAACTTGAACATAAGGTTTATTCAGATCTGGACCAATTTCGAAATACGCATATGAGGACTTACCGGAATTGTTATATGTTGTTCCCGGCCTCATTTAAACTTGCCTTGATGTGTTGCTCTTGTTTGCATCATCTCTTGCCATGAGTAGCCTCATCTAGATTTGTCATGCATCATGCTTGTTGTGCATCATGCCTTGTTCATGTGTGGTGTGTTTACTATGTTGTGTGCTTCTTTTCAATAGTTCATGTTTCCATTGCGATCGTGAGGATTCGTTCGTCTACGCTTGGTTCGTCTTCGTGGCTTCATCAGTTCATCTTCTTCATGGACTCATTCTTCTTCCTTGCGGGATTTCAGGCAAGATGACCGCTACCCTGGATCTCACTACTATCATTGCTATGCTAGTTGCTTCGTTCTATCGCTATGTTGCGTTACCTATTACCTGTTTATCAAACCATCTCAAATTGCCATGAACCTCTAACCTTTGACACCTTTCCTATGCAAACCACTGTTTGGCTATGTTACCGCTTTGCTCAGCCCCTCTTATAGCGTTGCTAGTTGCAGGTGAAGTTGAAGATTGCTCCATGGCGAACAGGATTTTGGTTGGGATATCACAATATCTCTTATATTATTATTAATGCATCTATATACTTGGTAAAGGGTGGAAGACTCGGACTTATGCCTGGTGTTTTGTTCCACTCTTGCCGCCCTAGTTTCCGTTATACCGGTGTTATGTTCCCGGATTTTGCGTTCGTTACGCGGTCGGGTGATTTATGGGACCACCTTGACAGTTCGCTTTGAATAAAACTCCTCCAGCAAGACCCAACCTTGGTTTTACCATTTGCCTCACCACCACCTACTTTTCCCTTGGGAGTCGCTCTCTCGAGGGTCATCTTTATTATAGCCCCCCTGGGCCAGTGCTTGTCTAAGTGTTGGTCCAAACTAGAGCACCGTGCGGGGCCATCCCTTGGCAACTTGGGTTACGTCGGTTCCTGTACGCTTCACTTATCCGGTGTTGCCCTGAGAACGAGATATGTGCAGCTCCTATCGGGATTGTCGGCGCATCGGGTGGTCTTGCTGGTCTTGTTTTACCATTGTCAAAATGTCTTGTAAACCAGGATTCCGAGTCTGATCGGGTCTTCCTGGGAGAAGGTCTATTCCTTCGTTGATCGCGAGAGCTTGTCATGGGCTAAGTTGGGACACCCCTGCAGGGTATAATCTTTCGAAAGTCGTGCTTGCGGTTATAGGCAGATGGGAATTTGTTAATGTCCGGTTGTAGATAACTTGACACCAGATCCGAATTAAAACGCATCAACCGCGTGTGTAGCCATGATGGTCTCTTCTCGGCAGAGTCCGGGAAGTGAACACGGTTTCTGGGTTATGTTTGACGTAAGTAGGAGTTCAGGATCACTTCTTGATCATTACTAGTTGACGACCGTTCCTTTTGCTCTCTTCTCGCTCTCATTTGCGTATGTTAGCCACCATATATGCTTAGTCGCTGCTGCAGCCTCACCACTTTACCCCTTCCTTTCCCTTTAAGCTTTGCTAGTCTTGATACCCATGGTAATGGGATTGCTGAGTCCTCGTGGCTCACAGATTACTACAACAACAGTTGCAGGTACAGGTTATGCGATGATCATGACGCGAGAGCGATGCTTGCTTGCATTGAGTTCTTCTACTTCTTCTTCGATCAGGGATAGGTTCCAGGTCGGCAGCCTAGGCTAGCAGGGTGGATGTCGTTTGAGTTTCTGTTTGTGTTTCATCCGTAGTCGGATGTTGCTCTTATGTATTGTGATGTTGTATTCGTGTGGCATTGTATGCCTCTTGTATGTATCCCCATATATTATGTAATGTTGATGTAATGATATCCACCTTGCAAAAGCGTTTCAATATGCGGGTCTATCCTTGGTGGGACCTTCGAGTTCCTTTTGGATAGGGTCGCATATTGGGCGTGACAACCAAGATGATATAGAGGGTACCGTTCTTGCTTACGGTTAGGGTGTCAAATTGGTGAAGTGGTCGATGTCGATGATGACCTCGCGGTGATGATGAGTGGCGGTGTTCTTGATGTAGATACGAAGATGATGTAGACCCGTCCCTAAGTAGCCGAAACACCTTAGGAAACGGTAAAAAAACGTGAACTCAAAATCTCAAGGAAAATGTCAAATGGTGGCAGCGGAATGCGTAGGTGGTTCTGGAGTTAGCAACGCGGAAATGGTGGTGGTGGTTGATGATGAAGCAACCGTGCCTAAGTAGTCTAAACACCTTAGGAGACTCAAGTCACCACTCAAACAACCACAAATGCAAAATGGAGCAAAAATGTGTTCGGTGGCGGAAAGCGATGGTGGTTTTGCGAATGATATGGTGGATGGCCTATGCAAAGATGCCAAAATGCCAAAATTTTGATGGAGTCAAAATATGTTTGAACCTATCTATATGGATGGGGGATGTCAATAGCTACTCAAGGAGCTAAAAACGTCAAAAACGGACTCCGGGAGTGTAAGTTATGGCCGAAATGATGAGTGGGAGTGGGCTGATTCGGGGAGTGCGGGTGCCCGGGGTTTGGGGGTGCGGGCACCCGAGGTGGTCAGGGGCAAACAGCCCGGGGGTGCGGGTGCCTGGGACTTGGGGTGCGGGCACCCGGGGGGGGCAGCGGGGATGCGCGGGGGGGTCCGGGTGCCCGGGGGTGTCGGATTTGGGCGGAAATTCGTGGGAAGATGCAAGAAATTGGTGGATTTCGTGGAGGGAAAGGTGGAGATGGATGGGGGAATGCTAGATCCACTTGAAACCAAGCAAATCCATGGATCAAATCCAACAAAATCTCATCAAACCAACAAATCACAAAAAAAAATTGGGGCTATTTTTGGTGGGGAATTTTCGAAATTGGGGGAAGAACACACAAAATTAAGCTAGAAAACAAGATGGGGGGCTCCAATTTCATGAGAAACCATGGCTCATGATACCAAGATGTTGTAGGGTGGAACCCTCAGTGAAGATCGTTCACGAATTGGAGGGGGAATCCCCAAGAACAAGATGAACACAAGAGGGAAAACAAGAGGAACACTCAAGAACAAGTCCAAATCACACATCCACTAGACTAACAATCACACAAGATCCACAAGGTACATGAACAATCAAAGGGAAATAAAATACATGGTAGAGTTCATCCCAAATCCTATGAAGGAGATGAGGGCTTGATGATCCTATGATGGGGATCCTTCCCATGGAGGAGGTCTTGATGTTTGGTCACCCCAAGAGGAGGTCTTGATCTCCCAGTGGAGTGGATCCATGGAGCAAAGCTCACAAATGTCTATCAAATACTTTGTTGTCCTCTAAATGAGCTAGGTGGGGGGTACCTATAGTCTAGGGGCGAAATAAGAGGTGGAGAGGGGTACATGGGCAAAAGCCCAATAAGGCATGCAGGCCCTCGGAGTGGTCCGGGCACCCGGGGGTCCTAGGCTCGGGCACCTGGGGTAGAGGCAGGAGCCAGGGCGGTCGAGGCCGGGCACCCGAGGCCATTCGGCCAGGCACCCGGGGCTGGCTGGAGAGGGGCCGGGCACCCGGGGGTGATGGTCCGGGCACCCGGGCAGGTTGTGGTAGCACTAGCGGGAGGGGGCCGGGCACCCGGGGCCAGTAGACGGGGCACCCGGGGCGGCAGGGGCAGCGCCCAGGTGGGGGCGGGCACCCGGGGTGGCCAGAGGCCAGGTCAGCCGGCGGCTGGGGGGCTGGGCACCCGGGCCCTTTGTGGCCGGGCACCCAGGGAGGTCCGAGGCCTCCTTTGCTTCGCGCCTCGCGCGTCCTTCTTCCTTCTCCTCCTCCATAGTTGCTTGTGTCTCCGTCCTTGCCTCTTCACGATCTTCTCCTCGGTACCTACGAGTGCATAGAGTTTCCATTTGACGTAGAATCCGACTCTCGTGTGAATCCGAATGAAACTCAAAGAGGAAAGAGTTCACCTCGGGTTCGACGGTGCGTGCGCGAGCTCTTGTCATCGGTCCTCGAGGTGCTTGACGAGTTGTAGTAGAGTTCATGGGGATGAGCGAGGAATGATCCGCATCAGAACGGTTCTTGCTCAGCCCGTAGCAGCCACGTAAAATTTGCAACAACAAAGTAGAGGACGTCTAACTTGTTTTTGTAGGGCATGTTGTGATGTGACATGGTCAAGAAGTGATGCTATATTTTATTGTATGAGATGATCATGTTTTGTAACCGAGTTATCGGCAACTGGCAGGAGCCATATGGTTGTCGCTTTATTGTATGAAATGCAAGCGCCATGTAATTGCTTTACTTTATCACTAAGCGGTAGCGATAGTCGTAGAAGCAATAGATGGCAAAACGACAACGATGCTACGATGGAGATCAAGGTGTCGCGCCGGTGACGATGGTGATCACGACAGTGCTTCGGAGATGGAGATCACAAGAACAAGATGATGATGGCCATATCATATCACTTATATTGATTGCATGTGATGTTTATCCTTTATGCATCTTATTTTGCTTTGATTGACGGTAGCATTATAAGATGATCTCTCACTAATTATCAAGAAGTTTTCTCCCTGAGTATGCACCGTTGCGAAAGTTCTTCGTGCTGAGACACCACGTGATGATCGGGTGTGATAGGCTCTACGTTCAAATACAACGGGTGCAAAACAGTTGCACACGCGGAATACTCAGGTTAAACTTGACGAGCCTAGCATATACAGATATGGCCTCGCAACACGGAGACCAAAAGGTCGAACGTGAAACATATAGTAGATATGATCAACATAGTGATGTTCACCATTGAAAACTACTCCATCTCACGTGAAGATCGGACATGGTTTAGTTGATTTGGATCACGTGATCACTTAGATGACTAGAGAGATGTCTGTCTAAGTCAGAGTTCTTTAGTAATATGATTAATTGAACTTTAATTTATCATGAACTTAGTCCTCATAGTATTTTGCAAATTATGTTGTAGATCAATAGCTCGCGTTGGTGCTTCCCTATGTTTATTTTGATATGTTCCTAGAGAAAAATTATGTTGAAAGATGTTAGTAGCAATAATGCGGACTGGGTTCGTGATCTAAGGTTTATCCTCATTGTTGCGCAGAAGAATTATGTCCTTGATGCACCGCTAGGTGACAGACCTATTGCAGGAGCAGATGCAGACGTTATGAATGTTTGGCTAGCTCAATATGATGACTACTTGATAGTTTAGTGCACCATGCTTAAACGGCTTAGAATTGGGATTTCAAAGACGTTTTGAACGTCATGGAACATATGAGATGTTCCAGGAAGATGAAGTCAATATTTCGAGCAAATACCCGAGTTGAGAGATATGAAGTCTCCAACAAGTTCTATAGCTAAAAGATGGAGGAGAATCGCTCAACTAGTGAGCACATGCTTAGATTGTCTGGGTACTTCAATCACTTGAATCAAGTGGGAGTTAATCTTACAGATAATATAGTGATTGACAGAATTCTCTAGTCACCATCGCCAAGTTACTAGAACTTCGTGATGAACTATAGTATGCAAGGGATGACGAAAACGTTTCCCGAGATTTTCATGATGATGAAATCGATGAAGGTAGAAATCAAGAAAGAGCATCAAGTGTTGATGATTAACAAGACCACTAGTTTCAAGAAAAGGGAAAGAAAGGGAACTTCATGTAGAATGGCAAGCAAGTTGTCACTCCCGCGAAGAAGCCCAAAGCTGGACCAAAGCATGAAACTGAGTGATTCTACTGCAAAGAAAATGGTCACTAGAAGCGGAAATGCCCTGAATATTTGGTGGATAAGAAGGATGGCAAAGTGAACAAGGGTATATTTGATATACAGGTTATTGATGTGTACCTTACTAGTGTTTATAGTAATCCCTGGGTATTTGATACTTGTTCGGTTGCTAAGATTAGTAACTCGAAACAGGAGTAACAGAATAAACAGAGACTAGTTGAAGGGGAAGTGATGATGTGTATTGGAAGTAGTTCCAAGATTGATATGATCATCATCGCGCACTCCCTATACTTTCGAGATCAGTGTTAAACCTAAATAAATGTTATTTGGCATTTGCGTCGAGCATGAATATGATTTGATCATGTTTATTGCAATACAGTTATTCATTTAAAGTCAGAGAATAAAATTGTTGTTCTGTTTATATGAATAAAACCTTCGGTGGTCAAACACCCAATGAAAATAGTTTGTTGGATTTCGATCGTAGTGATACACATATTCATAATATTGATGCCAAGAGATGCAAAGTTGATAATGATAGTGCAACTTATTTGTGGCACTGCCGTTTGAGTCATATCAGTGTAAAACGCATGAAGAAACTCCCTAAAGATGCACTTTTGGAATCACTTGGTTATGAATCATTTGATGCTTGTGAACCGTACCTTTTGGGCAAGATGACTAAAACTCCATTCTTCAGAACAATGGAACGAGCTACTGACTTGTTGGAAATAATACATACAGATGTATGCAGTCCAATGAGTGTTGATGCTCGTGGCGGGTATCGTTATTTTCTAACCTTCACAGATGATTTGAGCAGATATGGGTATATCTACTTAATGAAGCACAAGTCTGAAAAATTTGAAAAGTTCAAAGAATTTCAGAGTGAAGTGGAGAATCATCGTAACAAGAAATTAAAGTTTCTACGATTTGATCGCGGAGACAAATATTTGAGTTACGAGTTTGGCCTTCAGTTAAAATAATGTGGAATAGCTTCACAAACTCGTGCCACCTGGAACACCACAGCGTAACGGTGTGTCTGAACATCATAACCACACTTTATTAGATATAGTGCGGTCTATGATGTCTCTTACCGATTTACCACTATCGTTTTGGGGTTATGCATTAGAGACAGTTGCATTCACGTTAAAAAGGGCACCATCTAAATCCGTTGAGACGACACCATATGAACTATGGTTTAGCATGAAACCTAAGCTGTCGTTTCTTAAAATTTGGGGTTGCAATGCTTATATGAAAAAGTTTCATCCTGATAAGCTCAAACCCAAATCGGAGAAGTGTGTCTTCATAGGATACCCAAAAGAGACTGTTGGGTACACCTTCTATCATAGATCCGAGGGCAAGATATTCGTTGCTAAAAATGAATCCTTTCTAGAGAAGGAGTTTCTCTCGAAAAAGTGAGTGGGAGGAAAGTAGAACTTGATGAGGTAACTGTACCTGCTCCCTTATTGGAAAGTAGTTCATCACAGAAATCTGTTCCTGTGACTCCTTCACCAATTAGTGAGGAAGCTAATGATGATGATCATGTAACTTCAGATCAAGTTACTATCGAACCTCGTAGGTCAACCAGAGTTAGATCCGCACCAGTGTGATACGGTAATCCTATTCTAGAAGTCATGTTACTAGACCATGATAAACCTACGAACTATGAGGAAGCGATGATGAGCCCAGATTCCGTGAAATGGCTTGAGGCCATGAAATCTGAGATGGGATCCATGTATGAGAACAAAGTGTGGACTTTGGTGGAGTTGCCCGATGATCGGCAAGACATATTGTATAAATGGATCTTCAAGAGGAAGATAGACGCTGATAGTAGTGTTACTATCTACAAAGCTCGACTTTTCGCAAAAAGGTTTTCGACAAGTTCAAGGTGTTGACAACAATGAGATTTCCCAACTGTAGTGATGCTTAAGTCTGTCCGAATCATGTTAGCAATTGCCACATTTTATGAAATCTAGCAATTGGATGTCAAAACTGCATTCCTTAATATTTTCTTAAAGAAGAGTTGTATTGGATGCAACCAGAAGGTTTTGTCAATCCTAAAGGTGCTAACAAAATGTGCAAGCTCCAGCGATCCATCTATGGACTGGTGCAAGCATCTCGAAGTTGGAATATACGCTTTAATGAGTTGATCAAAGCATATGGTTTTATATAGACTTTTGGAGAAGCCTGTATTTACAAGAAAGTGAGTGGGAGCACTACAGCATTTCTGATAAGTATATGTGAATAACATATTGTTGATCGGAAATAATGTAGAATTTTTCTGGAAAGCATAAAAGGATACTTGAATAAGAGTTTTTCAAATAAAGACCTCGATGAAGCTGCTTACACATTGAGCATCAAAGATCTATAGAGATAGATCAAGACGCTTGATAAGATTTTTCAATGTGTACATACCTTGATAAGATTTTGAAGTAGTTCAAAATGGAACAGTCAAAGAAGGAGTTATTGCATGTGTTCCAAGGTGTGAAGGTGAGTGATTAGGACATCAATACCATTGTTACACCCACAGCCCCTGCTGCTATACATACTGGACCAATTACTAGAGCTCGCGCACGCCAATTAAATTACTAGGTACTTTCGTTTCTTGGTAATGATTCTAATGTTCATGAGAATATGATGCTGCCTAAATTGGATACATTTGTTTTGCTTACAAATGAAGGGCCTAGCTTGGAGAAGGATGAACATTGGAGCAAGAACAAGCGTGGAGATGATGGCATGCGCAAGGGGACCAAGAACGGAGTTACAAGTGATGATTTCAGGACGTTGAAGCCACCATAATGAGTGGATGAAGCCTTGGACAAAATATAAAAGATGCTACTTCATAACTTTCGTCCAAAGGCTATTCTAGGTGCTGTGTCACCTTATTATTGGGCCAGGCCCATGTATTTTTGAAATACTTGAGTATAGGCTGTTTTTAGAGTCCATATGTGTGGGGAAACAAGAGATAGGGTTAGTTTCGGACCCATTCCCCAAGGGCCACGAAATTCCCCCCTCTTGCTCCATATATACAGCCATTAGGGCATCGTTTGGACTTTGGGTCTTGTTTAGATTAAAAGTTCGCCATAGCTACAACTTCGCATACTTCGTTTGTGTTCAACGACCAGACAAAGGCGTCACAGAACCCCACCTTGATCAATAAAGCTTTCATCTTATATTCGCAATATCCAAATTGCAATCTTAGTTTCTTGCTTGTTCTTCGGTTGCTCGCAGGAAACAGACCCTCATGGTCAGGTTGATCGTGCTCCGGCGTGGTCAATAACCTCTCGGAGTTGGTTTAGCGATTGCTAAGGCGCGACGTACTCGCACGTTCGTAGTCGGATCGTCAAAGTCGACTTCCACCAAAGCAATATCCATCATCTCATCGAAAGACGGGACACCTTTGCCTCTATCAAGTGGTATCAGATTTCTAGGTTGCTCGGTGAGATTTTACAGTTTTTCGTAGTTTAGATCGAGTCTGTTCTTCATACCTATAGTCCACGAAAAAGCCAAAAAAATTAGGGTTAGTTCATCCTATCCGAACCAGTCTGAGCCTTTGCATAGTCTTTTCAGTATTTTGCTTTGTTGAATTTGTGGTTGCATCGTCGCGTCAAGTTGCTGGTCTTAGCGTCTAGTCTTTTAGAGTTTCGAGTTCTGGTCATAAGTTGTCACGCCGCCACCGCACCATCATCATCGCCCCTGCCACCTACCGCCACCGTCCCGAACCCGTATCCATAAACCACCACCAATCTGTATCCATATACCATCGCCGATCCATATCCATATACTACCACCGCTGCCATATACCACCACCATATATCCACCACCAATCCAAGTTCCTTGCATATTAGGTTTGTTTTCAAGATCCATCTATTTTCCGATTCGTGTTTCCTTGCCTGAGTAGGTTTCGGGAAAAAAAGTCTGGAGACCCCCGGGCAATTTTAGGCCAAAATTTCGGCGACCGAAAATATTTTTTCCCTATCCTATTTTTAGGTCCCAGGGAGTGTTTTGAGACACTCGCCATCATAGTGATTTTTTGTCGCACTTTTTCGTAGTCGCTGCCCTGATTTCCGAAAAAAAATTGTCAAAAAAATTTCATGCCCATCCTGTCAGTTTGACCTTGGAAGAGTTTTGAGACACTCGCCATTATAGTGAATTTTCGCAAACAAAAAGAGGAGCGCAAAAAAAGAGCGATTTTTTTCCCCAGAGTGAACTTCTCCCTTGTTTACGTGCAACGCCATGATTTTGTTAGTGTTCTAGGCTCGCGTCTCTAGCACGTTCTAGCCTAGGACCAGCACAGTACCGTCGTTGAGCGTTTATTCAGCTTTGCATCTCTGAATTGATTATTGCTGATCCTTTTTGCTACCATATTATAAGCCTTCCCAGCTCCACATACATCTACGTCATGTGTTTGACTCTCCCTGGTAATCGCTCTATCCAAGCTTTGAGAGTTTTGACTACAATGGTTGCCGATCACCGCCTGCTGCTGGGTAAGAACTTGTAAGAATTTGAGTTTTGCTTGACAGATTTGTGACACCCACCACCACCACTTGTTAGTAGTCTGTAGGACCATATTCTTGTGTGTTTCTATAGCTGCTAACCATGCCAGGATCACAAGCTGACGAGATTGACTGGGAGAACTTAACGAACAAGGAGCTTCATGATAAGTTTCAGCAAATGATAACTGAATAGGTGCAAGATGTGCAGAACAATTTTGAAGAGGCCATGGAGAAAATCACTGGCCTTGAGAAGACGTTCGAAACAAAGCTTGATAACAGATTTAATGAACTGCTTGTGCGTCTTCCACCGGCTGCACCTGCCGCACCTCTGCAACAACAACAACTACTACCTCCACATCACGAAACAACCCTCCGCCGAGCGAGCCGTGTCCTTCTTCAGCCTGGCCAAACTGTTGGTGCTATTGTTGATACTTCTGTGGCTCCTGTTGCAGATGCGGAGGATGATTATGCGGGAGATTACGAGGATGAGGTTGATCAAAATCAGAACTACGTGCAACCACAAGCACCACAACCACCAGGTCGTCCACATGCAAATAATCACAATGGTAGGGCTCTCCCTCAGGTACGAGATCATGACCATCTTCCTAAACTGAAATTGAATATTCCACCATTTGAGGGTAGATATGTTCCTGATATATATCTTACATGGGAGTTAGAAACTGAACAACGATTTACATGTTTACAATATCCTGCGGACAGACGTGCTCTTGCTGCTGTTTGTGCTTTCACTAGCTTTGCATGTGTTTGGTGGTCTGAACATTGTAGATTATATCCTATTCCAGCTACTTGGGATGCTTTGAAAGCTGCTATGCGTACTCGTTGGGTTCCACCATATTAACGTGAATTGCTTCAAAAATTGCAGCGTTTGAGACAAGGAAAAAATTCTGTAGAAGAATATTATCAGGAATTACAAACTGGCATGATTAGATGTGGTATTGTTGAGGAGAATGAACCTATGCTTGCATGTTTTATGGGTGGATTAAATAGAGAGATTCAGACCATTCTAGAGTATAAGGAGTATACTAATATCACTCGTTTATTCCATCTTGCTAGGAAAGCTGAACGTGAGGTGCAGGATCGACAAGCATTGGCGCGAACTAACTTTTCTGTAGGTCGACCTTCATCCTGGACACCGCGTGCATCTTCTACTTCCACTGCACCAGCACCTCCATTAGGTGCCACCTCCAGCCGTGATACAAGAAAGCAGGAACAACCACCACTATCTGCCAAGAGCGCACCTGCCGGGCCTACACAGAGCTCTTCTTCTTCCATGGCATCCACTGGGCACACAGGTGATATTATTTTTCGTCGTTGTAAGGGAAGAGGTCATTATGCAAGAGAATGCAAATCTCAGCGTGTGATGATTGCTACTGAGGATGGTGGGTATGAGTCCGCAAGTGACTATGATGAGGAGACGTTGGCTCTTATTACACGTGAAGAACACGGTGGAGATGATTCTGATCATGAGACGCAATACATGGCTCCTGAAGATGTTGACAGGTATGAATGTTTAGTTGCTCAACATGTTTTGTGCGTTCCACCATAATGAGTGGATGAAGCCTTGGACAAAATATAAAAGATGCTACTTCATAACTTTCGTCCAAAGGCTATTCTAGGTGCTGTGTCACCTTATTATTTAGCCAGGCCCATGTATTTTTGAAATACTTGAGTATAGGCTGTTTTTAGAGTCCATATGTGTGGGGAAACAAGAGATAGGGTTAGTTTCGGACCCATTCCCCAAGGGCCACGAAATTCCCTCCCTCTTCCTCCATATATACAGGCCTTAGGGCACCGTTTAGACTTTGGGTTTAGTTTAGATTAAAAGTTTGCCATAGCTGCAACTTCGCGTACTTCGTTTGTGTTCAACGACCAAACCAAGACGTCATAGAACCCCATCTTGATCAATAAAGCTTTCATCTTATATTCGCAATATCCAGATTGCCATCTCAGTTTCTTTCTTGTTCTTCGTTTGCTCGCATGAAATAGACCCTCGTGGTCAGGTTGATCGTGCTCCGGCGTGGTCAATAACCTCTCGGAGTTGGTTTAGCGATTTCTAAGGCGCGACGTCCTTGCACGTACGTAGTCGGATCGTCAAAGTCTACTCCTCCAAAACGACAATCACCATCTCATCGAAAGACGGGACACCTTTGCCTCTATCAGCGTATGTTCGAGGTCTCGTCATATGTCCTATTGGGGATTGGAGAGTAGTCCGAGTGTACATGGGGATGAACGTGGGATGCTCCGCATCACAACTCCTAGTGAGATTCCCACCAGCGACCAATCAAATGGATGAGTGAAGAGCCACCATCCAGAGTTTGATCGGCTTTGCTGACGTGAAAAAATCCTAGCAGATAGAGCCATCACGGAACCCATGAACGTTAATAGCAGTATGAACTACTCGCTGCGTTGAGGGGGCCACACCAACAGTGTAGTCCCCTCAACAGCAGCAGACCCAGAGGCAACAACAAGGGCAACACAACCCTGAGCCCTACGAAGCCTCAATGGCCTCATCTAATCTGCTAGCCCATCAAGATCAGCGGTAGGTCCTCGAGGATCGGTGGAGGGAAGATGTACGCGTCACCATAGAACGACGACGAGAAACCCGCCGTCAATCTGATAGTCGCAATGGTCCAGACGATGACGATTACACGCACGGTGCTGGCAGGTACTTACCTTTCGAGGTTGGGTGCCCCACCTTCACTCGTGAGCTGTGACAAGTCTGCTGGCCGTCTACCCGCATTTTCAAACCAGTGCTACCAGAAAAGTATGATGGAAAGTTGAACCCGACAGAGTTTTTGAGCATCTACACAATTGTTGTTCAAGACGCCGGAGGGAGAGATGAGAAGGTGTTCGCCAACTACTTCCCTTTGGCAGTTAAGCCAAATGTGAGGTTATGGCTGATGCACCTGCCGGAGAACTCCATTTTGTCATGGGCTGACCTGTGCAATGGGTTTGTTGGCGCCTTCACAAGTAGCCATCAAGAGCCTGGATGGCCCAGCGACTTGCAAGTCCTTCCACAGAAGGAAGGAGAGAGCTTGCAAAAGTTTACGCAGATGTTCAGCCGATTGCACTGCAATATTCCAGATATACATCCAGTAGTCGTGATTGCCGCATTCCATTTGAACGTGCGTAATAGAAGGATATGTTCCAAGATGAACGTTCGACTACGCAAGACCGTTAATGAATTGTACACTTTGGCAGACAAGTGTGCTCGAGCTAAGGAAGGAAGGCAACTCCCCGGAGAGGAGGATGGCATCGAAGTCGATTCAGAGGATGACGATGAGGCTGCTAACCCGAAGAGGAGAAACCGGAAGCATAATAAGAAACGCAAAGAGAAGTCAGTATTGCCGTTGAGGGCTCTCGCGATCTTGGCACCGGCAAGAAGGCCAAAACTGAAGCCCCCGGCATGGAAGCTGCTGCGTGCACTAATTAGCTGGAGGCTGTGGCTGCAGAGAAAGCTGGGAAGTCTAATGGTCCATACTGCAAGATCCACCACACTAAAGGGTATGACCTTCAAGAATGCCATCAAGTTGAGCAGCTCGTTAAGAAGCAGAAGGCTGAGTATGAGAAGTGTGATAAGGAAGATACCAGGAATGTGCTGCTGGGAAGGGCCGTGGTGGTAGAGGAGGCCGTCGCGGCAAGGCCCTGCAATGGAAGGAAAAGCCAGCTAGAGGCCTTGAGAAGAAAGAAGGGGACGAGGACAGTGATGAAGGGGAAGAGGAAGAAACCAGTGAGCAAGAGCTCCAGAAAGCGACTGAAGCCATGTGCATTGGTAGAGGTCCGTCCCTTCACTCCTCTCACTACCAACTCAAGCAGTGGGCACGAGAGGTCAATGCCATGGAGCTAGCTGCGGATTCTCGGAAGCCTCTCAAGTGGCCCCACACGCCCATCATCTTCGCGAAGAGGATCACCCTGACTGTACCATCACGGTTGGGTGTTTGCCGTTGTTAGTCTCACCAACAATACGCAACCTCAAAGTCACAAAGATGCCAGCCAACGGCGGGGCTGGGCTGAATCTAATCTCCCCCAAAGTATTCAGCAAGCTGCAAATCCTTGATGAAGAGCTCAAAGTTACTGGCACGTTCCAAGGGATCAATCCCTGTCGGAGCCGGCCTAAGGGAAAGATTACGTGCCGGTAACATTTGGTGGAGAGCTGAACTACCAGACAGAAAGGGTTGTTGATGAGGACATCAATACTATTGTTACACCCACAGCCCCTGCTGCTACATATACTGGACCAATTACTAGAGCTCGTGCACGCTAATTAAATTATCAGGTACTTTCGTTTCTTGGTAATGTTTCTAATGTTCATGAGAATATGATGCTGCCTAAATTGGATACATTTGTTTTGCTTACAAATGAAGGGCCTAGCTTGGAGAAGGATGAACATTGGAGCAAGAACAAGCGTGGAGTTGATGGCATGAGCAAGGGGAACAAGAACGGAGTTACAAGTTGATGGCATGAAGCCACCATAATGAGGGCATGAAGCCTTGGAGGAAATATACAAGATGCCACTTCATAAATTTCGTCCAGAGGTTATTCTAGGTGCTGCATCACCTTATTATTGGGCCAGGCCCATGTAATTTCGAAATACATAAGTATAGGCTATTTTTAGAGTCCGTATGTGTGGGGAAACAAGAGATAGGGTTAGTTTCGGACCCCTCCACCAAGGGCCACGAAATTCACCCCCTCTTCCTCCATATATACAGCTCTTAGGGCACCGTTTAAACTTTGGGTTTTGTTTAGATTAAAGTTCGCCATAGCTGCAACTTCGCGTACTTCATTTGTGTTCTACGACCAGACAAAGGCGTCACAGAACCCCACCTTGATTAATAAAGCTTTCCTCTTATATTCGCAATATCCAGATTGCAATCTTAGTTTCTTGCTTGTTCTTCGTTTGCCTGCAGGAAATAGACCTTCATGGTCAGGTTGATCGTGCTCCGGCATGGTCAATAACCTCTCGGAGTTGGTTTAGCGATTGCTAAGGCGGTGCATCATATTCCACCATGGCCATCGTCTTGTACAAAGGGAGGACAAAGTCATCGAGGATCGACGCGTCATCATAAATGGGACCTAGCATCAAATGAGAAGACATAATAGAGGTAGAGGTCAAGTTGTTAGAAATGCAAATGGCCTCACAAGACCTATCAACTACCTCACTCTCTCTATGTGGTGGTTCACTCACTCCCTCAAAGTAGGTGCACTCAAAGTCACATATGATGGAGTCACTCATCTCACTCAAGTGGTGGGGGTTGTGGCTCTCCTAACATGGAAAGTGGGGCAACTCGTCATATATGGGGCTAGTGGTGAAGTCACTCTCACTCTCATTATGGTGGCAGAAGTCACTCAAGTCATCATACGTCACCGTGGTCGAAGGGATAATCCCATGCTCAACCATCTCGTCATCGTCGTCGTGGATGAAGGCCGAAGATGGCACATCATCTCTCTCCTCCATGACCGAAGGGAAAATCCCATGCTCGATCATCTCGTCACCGTCGCCGTGGATGAAGGCCGAAGATGGCACATCATCACTCTCGCCTCCTAAGATGGAAGCATCATCCTTGCTTGCCACCTTGTCGCTTGCCTCCAAAGCTTGGTCCTTGAAGGTCTTTGTAGTCGTACTTGTCGCTGCACCATCTTGAAAAAGAGTCAAGGTAGACTCAGCATCATCAATGCCACAAAGAGGGATGGTGGTGAAGTCGCACTTGGAAGCATCGTCTTGGAGCTTGTCGGTCTTGGACATCGTGGTGGTACTAGCCTCATGCTTGTCGTAGAGCTTGGTCGCCGCGAAGTTTGCTTGGGGTGGAGAAGCCTTGGCCTTCATGAGTTCTTGTTCCGCCTTGAGAGCACCAATGTAGTAGTCATTGACGGACTTGTAGTTCTCGAGAAAGATAGTCTTGGAGATGTCGTTGTTCAATCCCATCATGAAGTGGAACTTCATCGAAATGAGGTCGTCCATGTCAGCTCATCGCAAGGCAATCTTCATCTCCTTGAAGTACGCGTCGATGGACTTGGATCCTTGGATGGTGTTCTCCAATTGGCGTTGAAGTTGTTCCGTGTAGGTTGGAGGCACAAACTCTCGCCGCAAAGCTCTCTTCATCTTGGGCCAACTCATGTCGTACTACTCCGAAGGTGTGTGAAGTCACCATGCCAATGCGTAGTCGTGGAAGTTTCTTGTGGCGCACTGCACTTGATCTTCGGAAGGGACTTGATGTAGCTTGAGGTAGTCGTCCATTAAATGCTCCCACTCGAGATACTCCTCGAGTTCTTGAGTCCCATAGAAAGGAATCACGTGGTCGATGTCAAGGTCGTAGTAGCTCGTGGAAGTCACGGACTTGAGCTTGGGGAGCTTCTCTTGAGCGTAGCCTTGAGGTTCTTGTTGGCGAAGATGTCGTACGTCCGTAGGCGAAGATGCCTTGAAGTCGCTTGGCGAAGATGCCAAGGGAGATGGTGAAGTCGTTGAGAGGTTGTTGGTGTTGAGCTCTTGACCTTCACATTCTTGTTCATGATGGTGTCGATGCTGATCTGATCTTGCCGTAGATGGTAGCTCGGAAGCATGTGCTCTTGAGCATCTTCTCGAAGATGAGGAAGATCGCTTGTAGGACTTGATGAGGGCTTTGATCTCCTCCATTTGAGCTTGCATCTTGGCATCGGAGTTGTTGTTCGTGGCATCGAACTCGTCATTGTTGTTGTAGACCGAAGGTGAAATGCCTTGCCTATCCATCACAAGACTCGAGTAGAGGTGAGTAGGAAATGAGATAAACAATACCAAGTTACCTTTTCCCAAAGTTGAGGATGTATCCCGTTTCACTCAATGTGAGATGAAAGAATAGTGGAATTGGTACCGGACTTGTTCACTCACACCTATCAAGTAAAGCTTATGGTAGAGCTCGGTGAGGATAGTGGCACAAAATTTGATGGAAAATGTTAGCAAGAGTCAATAATGTTGAAAGAGATTCACAAATTCACAAGCGAAACAAGTAGACCAATAGCAATATGTGGCACACGGAAACACACACACACGAATAGATAAATGGGGTCGTATAACCAAGGAATGAGCACAAAATGTGGAATCCACAAAAAACGCTCGTGTTGCACAACTCAAGAGAGACTCTAGCACGATTGCTCAATAGGCGGATACGACACTTGTGCATAACCTATGAGATGCAATATGGATAAACTCTCTATCCCAAGTATGCTATGTATGTATGGTTCACGGTGTTTCTCACACAATGATCCAAGATGATCAAAGATGATACCATATGATATATTTTGATGCTATGGCTATTGCTTACAAGCTCTTTGTTCACTCTTTATCTTTTGCTTAAAAGCTTTATTTCTCTTTTTTTGTATGGCCAATTTTGCACAATGCACAAACCAAGATAGCAATTGTGTATATGCGGGAACAAACTTTAGACACAATGGATGATATGACACCAATATGATATGGTATGCATTGAATGGAAGGTATAGACCACTAATGTGCACAAGTCACGTTGTCGGCAATACTCAAATGGCTAGTCTCGATAGGCAAGTTACGCAAAATGGGGTTGTCGGCAATATTCAAATGGCTAGTCTCGATAGGCAAGTTACGCAAAATGGGCTAGGGGTTAACAATGCAATTGCAAGGGTAATATACAATGGTGTTGTCGAGGTTACCGTCCTTGGCGATGATGAGAGGCGGTGTTGCCGATGTCGACCCATTCCTAGTTAGCCGAAACACCCTAGGAAACGGAAAAACCGCAAACTCAAAATCTCCAAAGGCAAAAGTCAAAATGGTGGTAGCGGAAAGCGGTGGTGGTTTGCACTCGGCAATGCGGTAGTGGAAATTATGGGCTATACACGTGTCGGAGTTGAAGTTGCCGTCCCTAAGTAGCCAAAACACCTTAGGAGACACAAGCCACAACTCAAACAAGCTCAAACAACAAATGGGTTAAGTTTGGGTGGCGGAAGTGTATGGTGTGCCGTGTATACCTTGGTGGAACAATTGTACACCGGGTCACAACGGACCCTTGCTTCGGTGGCCTTATCAAATGAGATTCCAACCCTCCTACCACGGGTCTTGAGTAAGCTTTCAGTCCTCCCTCAACGGATCAATGAATTGAAACGGTCAGCTGCAAGAGCTGGAGCAATAAATGCTCTAAGTCGGGCTAAGGCCTGGCTACCTGAATTAGACCCGGAGGATATTGCCATTGGTTACCCAAATCTCAAGGAAGATGGCACGCTGATACGGGGCTAACCCGGTGTAGGCCGATCTTTCACGATTGGAGTGGGATCCCTCGAAGAACACAATGAACACGGGGAAGAACGGGGAGAAATCACAAGGGGAAACACTCAAGAACAAGTCCAATCACACATCCACTAGACAATCAAACACACAAGATCCACAAGGTACATGAACAACAAAGAGAAAGATACAAGGTAGAGTTCATCCCAAGTCCAAAGGAGTTGGGGGCTTGAATCCTAGAAGGATCTTCCCATGAAGGGGTCTTGATGATATCCCGCAGGATCTTCTCCTAGATGGAGGTCTTGGCCTCCAATGGAGTAGTGGTCTCTCTCTCTCTCAAGATTAGAGATAGGTACGAGCAAAGCTCACATACAAATGAGCTATCACTTTGCTAACCCTAGAAAGGAGGTGGAGGTAGACTTTATAGTCTAAGACACTAAGGGGTAAGTGGGAGAGGGATACAAGGCCAAAGGCCCGCGGCTGCGCACAGGCAGGGCGGTAGTACCGGACACATGAGCAGTAGTACCGCTTGGAGGGTCTAAGCGGTAGTACCGCTTGCTTTGGGCAGTATTACCGCCCTTTCTGGACTGGGCAGATCCTTCTTCTTCTGTCTTCGCTTCCAGGCTTCCCTCGCGGATGGTGTAGTGGTTCCTTGGCGCTTGCACTCCTCCTTAACAGCCGTGAAGCTCCAACAATACCTATGCATGCACACGGGAGAAGTGTCAAGTAGTATACCATCCTCGAAGGGGTCAAGTGAACACGTGTAAAACAGGAGATTCACCTTTATGTATGAGAAGTAGAGGTCGCACCTGTCACTTGCCAAACGGACTCTTGACATGGTGATGACCGTAGGATGCTCTGCATGACACGCTGTTTGAGAATGCAGATTTCCTTGCCTGTGTTAAAGAGGTACGCCCCGTGGTGACTCTTATAGCCACTGAAGTAGATTATACCAAGTACCAGGCGGGTTATGATGAACAAAATCGAAGGATTCCAACACCTGAATACGACGCGACCAGTCTGATTCCCCCAACTCGTAAGCATACCTTTGCTCCTGAAGTTGACCCGGCAGGCCTTGTTGATGATGTAGCAGAATTTGAAGCTTTAAACAACATTGACTGGTCATCATCAACCTTCTAGGAAAAGGAGCAGAGCGCAAACGTGGAGAGGGCTAACCCGGACACTTCCGGCCAATCCTGAAGGTGAAGCTGTCATGGCGACTCAGTACCTGGTATTAAAAATAATGCAAACTATATGGACTTAATAAGTCCTGTAATAGGGTAGAGATAACTCTGTTGTGGCCATGCCATCGTGCATGTTTTGATGTTTAATATTTTTAAGCCGCCTTGTTATATTTGTGCACATAGTTGATTGTTGTTGAAAAAATTGTTCTTCAAATAAACTGCTAGGCCAAAAATGCAATCAAAAATAATCATAGATTAGCTGGTTGATAAAAACACAACTATAATACTCCCTCCGTTCCAGAATATAAGGTGTATTGGTTTCCGTGCAAGTCAACCATTTGAAAGTTTGACCAAGATTATAGAACAAACTAGAAACATCTGCAATACCTAATAGATAAAATATGAAACTACCTTTCATGATCGATCAAATGGTATAAATTTCATATTTTGAATATTGCTATATTTTTCTAAAAACTTGGTCAAACTTGCACTTGTTTGACTTTTGAAAAAACAAATGCACCTTATATAAAGGAACAGAGGGAGTAAAATTTTCCATTGGTCCCACCGGTTCATATGACCCGGTCGGTAAAGATGAAGATCCGATATTTTGGATACCCGGAAAGTATCTCGATTGGCGACTCATTAGTCAATATTGAACTGGGTTACAGACATTATGTTTATAATTGTAAGCCTCAGAAAGAATCTTAAGTCAAACAATGGGGCTTCCAAAGATAGCTTAAATCAAGAAAGAGAAATAACATGGCAAGGCTACTGATTCGGATACGATCAGTGAACCGTCCCAGAGGGGTTTAAACTAGGATTCGAATACGATCATGTAGCCCCCAGTGGCTTTGGCATTGCGCCGATCAAGAGGGTACCGACAGCTATGTTCTCTTTGGTTCGAATATGACCTATGTTTGAACAGGAAGCCCCCTAATGACCTTGAGAGTTTTTTTAACGACTCTGATTCGAATACGATCAAAGTCGGTTCCCAAATGGGGTTAAGCTATGATTCGAATACGATCAAGAAGCCCCCAAGTGAGCTCGGCAGTGTGCCAATCAAAAGGGTATCGACAGCTATGTTCTCTTTGGTTCGAATACGACCTATGTTTGAACAAGAAGCCCCCTAGTGATCATAATTTTGAACAGCTAGATTCGAATAGAATCGTAAGCCAGATCAAATATGACCCACCCCCGAACGATCATGTGATAAAAAGATGATAATAATAATGACAAATTTACCTTGTGAAAAGGGCAAAAGGACAGAGGTCCTGCTTTATTATTTATCATAATATATACATTGGCAAAATATGTACATCACTGGAGCCTATGTCTCAAGTGTAGTAGGGCCGGAGATGAGCAATGTTCCACGGCCTCCGGGTCTCTTCCTCCGACTTACGTGAGTCTTTGTGCTCTCGAACGTCAATAAGGTAATATGACCCGTTGTTCAAATTCTTACTGACCACAAATGGCCCTTCCCAAGGTGGGGATAACTTATGAGCATCAGTTTGATCCTGGATGAGCCGGAGCACTAAATCACCTTCCTGAAAGGATCTAGACTTAACTCGGCGGCTGTGATAACGATGCAAGTCCTGTTGATAAATTGCCGAACGAGTTGCTGCCAAGTCTCGATGTTCATCCAATAGATCAAGAGCATCCTGGCGTGCCTGTTCATTGTCTTCCTCGACATAAGCCGCCACACGAGGTGAATCATGACGGATGTCACTAGGGAGAACCGCCTCAGCTCCGTAGACCATGAAGAAAGGCGTATAACCCGTATATCTGTTAGGAGTAGTGTTGATGCTCCATAACATAGAAGGTAACTCCTCAACCCAACAACCCGGCGTCCATTGCAAAGGGACAAAGAGTCGGGGCTTAATGCCTTTCAGGATCTCTTGTGGCTCTCTCGGCCTGACCATTGGACTGAGGGTGAGCCACTGATGAAACATCAAGCCGGATATGCTCGCATTGACAGAACTCCTCCATGGCGCCTTTAGACAGATTAGTGCCATTGTCAGTTATAATGTTGTGTGGAAAACCAAAACGAAATATCACCTTCTTCATGAATTGAACTGCCGTGGCTGCATCACACTTACTGACCGGCTCTGCCTCAACCCACTTTGTAAACTTATCAACTGCCACCAAGAGGTGAGTCTTTTTATCTTTGGATCGCTTGAAAGGCCCAACCATGTTAAGCCCCCAGACTGCAAACAGCCAAGTAATTGGAATCATCCTCAACTCTTGAGCCGGCACATGAGCCCGTCTTGAGAACTTCTGACAACCATCACATCTGACCAGATCTTCTGCATCCGTATGAGCCGTCAGCCAATAAAACCCATGACAAAAAGCTTTAGCCACAAGAGATTTTGACCCGGGGTGATGATCGCAATCTCCTTCATGAATCTCACGGAGAATTTCTTGGCCTTCTTCAGGAGAGATGCAACGCTGAAAAGCCCCTGTAACACTGCAATGATGCAACTCACCCTTGATAATCGTCATGGACTTGGACCGCCCGGTTATCTGCCTGGCCAAGGTTTCATCCTCAGGCAACTCGCCCCGTGTTATATAAGCTAGATACGGCACCGTCCAATCTGGGATGATATGAAGAGCCGCCACAAATTGTGCCTCAGGGTCAGGAACAGCCAAATCTTCCTCTGTAGGTAGCTTGACAGAAGGGTTATACAAAACATCAAAGAAAGTATTAGGTGGCACCGGCTTACGCTGAGATCCCAGCCGGCTTAAGGCGTCAGCCGCCTCGTTCTTTCTACGGTCAATGTGTTCCACCTGATAACCCTTGAAGTGCCCCGCAATTGCATCAACCTCCCGGCGATAAGCCGCCATGAGAGGGTCTTTTGAGTCCCACTTGCCTGACACTTGCTGAGCCACGAGATCTGAGTCGCCGAAGCATCTTATCCGGCTTAAATTCATCTCTTTAGCCATCCGGAGACCATGGAGCAAGGCTTCATACTCACTTGCATTGTTAGTACAAGGAAACATCAACCGGAGTACATAACAAAACTTATCGCCCCGAGGGGAAGCTAAAATAACTCCAGCCCCCGAGCCTTCCAATTGCCTAGACCCATCAAAATGAATTGTCCAATAGCTATTGTTCGGCTTTTCCTCAGGCATCTGCAATTTTGTCTAGTCATTGATGAAATCCACCAATGCTTGAGATTTAATAGCTGTGCGTGGCACATATTTTAAACCATGAGGCCCAAGCTCAATGGCCCATTTGGCGACTCGCCCTGTGGCCTCTCTATTCTCAATAATATCCCCCAAGGGGGCAGAACTAACCACAGTGATGGGATGGCCTAAGAAGTATTGCTTAAGCTTCCGGCTGGCCATAAACACCCCATAGACAAGCTTCTGCCAGTGCGGATATCGCTGCTTGGACTCAATCAGTACCTCGCTGATGTAGTAAACCGGTCGCTGAACCGGGTGCTCCTTGCCAGCCTCCTTGCGTTCCACCACAATAGCCATGCTGACAGCGCGTGTGTTAGCAGCCGCATATAAGAGCAAGGGCTCCTGGTTAATGGGAGCAGCAAGAACCGGCGGCTCAGCCAACTGTCTCTTCAGATCTTCAAAGGCAGTATTGGCGGCGTCATTCCAAGTAAAGCTATCCGTCTTCTTCATCATCTGATACAATGGCATCGCCTTCTCCCCTAACCGGCTTATGAACCAGCTTAAGGCGGTGATACGACCTGCCAAACGCTGGACATCGTTAATACACGCCGGCTTGGTCGGGGAGGTGATGGCTTTGATCTTCTTCGGGTTAGCTTCGATGCCTCTGTTGGAAACCAGAAAACCCAAAAGCTTGCCTGCAGGTACACCAAAAACACACTTGGTCGGGTTAAGCATCATCTTGTAAACCCGAAGATTATCAAAGGTTTTCTTGAGATCATCGATCAAGGTCTCTTTCTCTCTGGACTTAACCACTATGTCATCCACGTAAGCATGAACATTGCGTCCGATCTGATCATGAAGACAATTATGTACGCATCGCTGGTAAGTCGCCTGGGCACTCTTGAGCCCAAAAGGCGTTGAAACATAGCAGAAGGCTCCAAACGGAGTGATGAACGCCATCTTCTCCTGGTCCTTAACAGCCATCTTGGTCTGATGATAACCAGAGTAAGCATCAAAAAAGCTCAAACGCTCACAACCCGCCGTAGCATCGATGATCTGATCAATACGAGGGAGAGAAAAATGATCAGCAGGACAAGCTTTGTTTAAGTCCGTGTAATCCACACACATACGCCAAGTGCCGTTTTTCTTGAGAACAAGCACCCGGTTAGCCAGCCACTCTGGATGAAACACATCAATGATGAACCTAGCCGCCAAGAGCCGGGCCACTTCCTCACCGATAGCTTTCCTTCTCTCCTCATTAAACCGCCGAAGAAATTGCTTGACCGGCTTAAACTTTGGATCAATATTAAGAGTGTGCTCAGCAAGTTCTCTCAGTACACCCGGCATGTCAGATGGCTTCCATGCAAAAATGTCTCGATTCTCACGGATGAACTTGATGAGCGCGCCTTCCTATTTAGGATCCATATTGGCACTAATACTGAACTGCTTGGATGAATCGCCTGGGACAAAATCGACAAGCTTAGTCTCCTTCGCTGACTGAAATTTCATGACCGGCTCATGCTCTGTAGTTGGCTTCTTCAAAGATGTCATATCCGCCGGGTCAACATTGTCCTTGTAGATCTTTAACTCTTCCGTTGCGCGGGCCGACTCAGCATAAGCCGCGTCACCTTCTTCACATTCCAGAGCCACCTTGCGGCTCCCGTGCACTGTAATGGTTCCCTTATAACCCGGCATCTTGAGCTGCAAGTACACATAACACGGTCGTGCCATGAACTTGGCATAAGCCGGACGCCCAAACAGAGCATGATATGGGCTCTTGATCTGAACTACTTCAAATGTTAATTTCTCGGCTCTAGAATCATATTCATCCCCAAATGCTACCTCCAACTCTATCTTGCCAACCGGATATGCTGACTTACCAGGTACAACTCCATGGAAAATAGTGTTGGACTTCTTAAGGCTCTTATCAGTTAGCCCCATGCGACGGAAGGTTTCATAATAAAGAATATTGATGCTGCTGCCTCCATCCATCAGCACCTTGGTGAACTTGTATCCACCCACTTGAGGGGCCACGACCAGCGCTAAGTGACCTGGGTTGTCAACCCGGGGAGGGTGATCCTCTCTACTCCATACTATAGGCTGTTCAGACCACCTCAAATAACGAGGAATTGCCGGCTCAACCGCGTTCACGGCCCTCTTATGAAGCTTCTGGTCCCGTTTACACAAGCTGGTGGTAAACACATGATATTGCCCACTGTTCAGGTGCTTTGGATTGCTTTGATATCCACCTTGCTGCTGTTGCTGACTGCCCTGGCCAGCGTGTTGGTTATATCCACCCTGGTTCCCCTGGGAATTTTGAAAATTGGGGTTTGACCCGCTGCCCGGGCCATGAAAGCCGCCACCACCTGAGCCGCCCAAGCCGTTGTTACCGTCAAACATGTTGGAATTCTTGAACGCCTTCATAATCGTGCAGTCCTTCCACAAATGTGTAGCTGGCTTCTCCTTAGTACCGTGTCTCGGACAAGGTTCATTCAGCAACTGCTCAAGTGTGGGTCCTGACCTGCTAGACCGAGGAGGTGGCCTTCCCTTACGCCGCTGGTTATGACCCTGTGCATTGGTGTTAGCCACAAAATCCAGGCTACCGTCAGCCTTACGTTTGTTACCTCCTTGATTTGCCGGGTTGTGCTGAGAGCCCTTGCCGTTGCCGTTCCTCTTTCCCTTCCCTGCCTTCTCATCATCAGACTTGGGATCCTTGGTACTATCAGAATCGGCATACTTGACCAGAGCCGCCATTAGCGTGCCCATATCATTGCATTCATGTTTGAGCCACCCCAGCTTTTGTTTCAAAGGTAAGAAACAGCAATTCTTCTCCAACATTAAGATTGCAGAGCCGGCATCCATCTTATCAGATGAATGTATTATGGCTTTAACCCGGCGTACCCAATGGGTTCTAGACTCACCCTCTTCCTGCTTATAATTCGTCAGGTCCACGATCGACATGGGCTGCTTGCACGTGTCTTTGAAGTTCTGGATGAACCGGGCCTTTAACTCTGCCCATGAACTGATTGAATTAGGTGGCAGGCCTTTCAACCAGGTGGGGCGGTTCCATCCAACATCATGGTGAAGTACTTAGCCATTGCTGCGTCAGAAACCTCCAGCAGCTCCATAGCCATCTCGTAGCTCTCAATCCATGCCCCAGGCTGTAAGTCGGCTGTGTAATTCGGCACCTTCCTTGGCCCTTTAAAATCTTTGGGCAACCGCTCGTTACGTACAGCCGGCACTAGACACGGGACTCCTCCAGTCCGGGTAGCTATACCTGCCTCAACAGAAGTCGCCAGATAAACCGGATATGGCTGATAAGCCGTCAACTGAGCTGCTTGCTCAGCCGCCCGTTTAGCCTCTTGTCGTAGTCTCTCTTGCTCTACCAAGTTAACGGCCTCATGACATGGCGGGTTACCGCCACCTGGCTGGTCACAGCGCCTAACATTGCTTGATACGGCCGCTGAATCCATGTGCCTGCTGTAACTCGGGCTTCGGCTTGGACGAGGGGTCGAGTGGATTCTGTCTCGGCTGTATGAGTACGCCTCCTGCTGTACCAAAGCCGTATGAAGAAGTTCCCTGACGCGGCGGGTTTCAACTGCAGTCGGAGAGTCGCCATCAATTGGAAGAGCCGCCAATTGGGTTGCCGTTGCTATCATGTTTTCCAATGGGTTGGAGTAATGACCTGGAGGGGTTGGTACGTACTGAGGTGGCGCCATGTTTACATGGGGAGGTCCCATCACCGGCGACTGAAATGGTGCCCCGTCCCCGGGTGTCGCAGCATGGTCTGGCCCTGTGTGCGGAGGGAGCCATGGCGGGTTGCCTGTCTGTGGGATGAGCCACGGCAAGTTACTGGGCCCTGCTCCCGGCGTGTTAAAAAGGTTCCGAGGGTCATATACCGGGGGAAGTCGAGATTGGGTCTTCTGATGCCTTCTCCTCATGACCTCATTAGCCGTGTTCTAGTCTTGCGTAAGCCAGAAGGTGTGCGCCTGGATCTGCTGAGCCTGAACGTCCGGAGCCGCCCGCTCTACAGTTATCCTAACATCCTCTGCTGCCATGTCTTCCTTAGCTTGCGCCATATCCAACTTTAACTGTGCCACCTCCGCATCATGACTGGCCTGATCTGTCGGGCTGACTACGGCGGTTAACAGGGTGGTCATCTTATCGGTGAGATCCATTAACACCTGGGCTGGTGAATGCACAGGACCTCCTACCCTGGCTGCCGCTGACCCGGATGTTACAGCTGCTGCAGTTGCGGAATCTTGGATGGGTCGGGTGCCGGCCATGAATATCCCGACCCTGCACGACGGCTCAAGGAAATCCGGAGTACTGCTTCCATCGGAACAGCCGCCAAGCCCGCCATCCTGCAGTTGGTACAATGAACCCGTCTCACCTGTGGATGACTCACCGTCGGAGTAGATGGCTGCCTCACGACCAGAGGCAGATCCTTCAGAGAGCCTTCCGTGGATGCATCCCATGAAAGCACGCTTCACAGCCGAAAAAGCCCGGGCGGGTCTCGCACGCTGAGCCGTTTCGACGAGGTCGGTGCAGATGTCCGGCTCAGGGCCCGGCTCGCCGATCTTGCCGATGAAGACGTGGATTCCACCGAAGGGGACCCGGTACCCGTACTCAATTGAGCCGGCCTCGGGGCCCCGGCCTGCGTCGTCGATGTAGAGCTTGCCGCGGCGACTCTTGGTCATCAGGCCCACAGCGTATCCCTTGAGCCCTTCGAAGCTGCCCTTCAAGAACTCAAATCCACCATGCGCCAGCCCCATGGTGGGCGCCAACTGTCGTGGAATTGTCACGTCAGTTGTCCTAGTGAAAGGACTTAGTCGTGGAGCCATCGCAACTAGGAAGCTTGAAGGGGTTAATCGGGACAAGAGACACAAGAGGTTTTATACTAGTTCGGCCCCTTACGATGAAGGTAAAAGCCTACGTCTAGTTGTGATTAGGATTATGTATGTCTCAATAACCAGGAAGCGGAATCGCTTGACCTAGCTCTCGAGTTGTTGTTTTTGTACCCTGAATCGCCACCTGGTCATCCCTTTATATACTGAGGTTAACGCCCAGCGCCTCTACAGAGTCCCGGCCGGCTTATAGATTGTATCCGGCTCGGTCTCTTAATCTTTCTTGCCTTACAGTACAAGTTACATGATCAAGGTGGTTTAACACTACGGGCCTTAGGTCACCTTAGGGCTGTTGGGCCTTTACTAAGCCGCCGTCTTCAAGCTTGAGCTTCTGTCTTCAAGAATACTTGTAAGTATAACCCGGCTCCTTTTGGCGGGTCATACTAGTAGTTATATCCCCAACAGTACCCGCGAGTGATGTGGAGACGGGTTAACCTGGAGGGTGCCCGCGAGATAATTACGAGGCATGGTCGGGCATTCCTAGCCCTTGCCGCAAGTCCACGAGATGGGGCAACGGGGTCACATATTTCGTGAGTCTCTGCTTGTTACCGCGCGTTCCTAATCCACTACGATTTGGATATTTGATCTGAGGGGCCTCTAGCCTGATAGCACTAACCATCACGTGGGCATAGTATGGGCGTTCTACGTCGTATGCTTCAGCCGACGCTTAATAGACACCAGCGACTGAGTGGCGCGCGTCAGGTTGGACTAGTAATGATGTAGAGCGGAACCCTAGGGGCCGATCTTTCACGTTTGGAGTGGATCCTACGGGGAATCACGAAGAACACGCGGAAGCACAAAGGGGAAACATGGGGAAAACAAGAGGGAATCACGAAACCGACAAGGAATCAATCACACAAGTGCTAGATCACCGAACACATAGAGTATCTCAAGATCCACAATCAACAAAGGTAAGGATACAAAGCAACCGTTCTTCTCCGTGAGGAGGTCTTGATGATCTTCCCTAGAAAGGGGTCTTGAATCCGCTTGGGGGATCTTCTCCGAAGAGGTCGTGAACTCCGAGGAGAAGTATCCAAGTGGATGAGCAAGGCTCTCACACAAATATGAGCTACACCAATGCTAACCCTAACTAGGAGGAGGTGGGGGAGTATATATAGTGCTAGCCCATGAAGGGGTAAGTGAGAGGGGGATACATGGGCCCTTGGCCCGCTCTCTGCGCACAGGCAGGTGCCGGATGTCCGGGCTGGGGGCCGGATGTCCGGGGCTTCGCGACGGGCCGGATGTCCGGGCTGGGAGGCCGGATGTCTGGGCTCGGAGGCTGGATGTCCAGGCTAGCCTGAGTCTTCCAGATGCATTCGGTGATGGAGGGGCCGGATTTCGGGGAGAAGGGGCTGGATGTCCGGTGGCTCGCGAGGGGCTGGATGTCTGGGCCTGGGGCCGGATGTCCAGGCAGGCTTGGCCGATTCTGGAGCTCCCTGGATAGAAGGGGGCCGGATTTCTCGACGATGGGCCGGATGTCCGGGCTGTGGCCGGATGTCCGGGGCCTGTAGCAGCTAGCTCTTCTTCCTTCTCCTCTTCCATGCTTCCGCGCACGCTTGGCCTTGGTCCTTGGGTTCTCCATGGTCTCCTCGGGTGTACCTGAGTATGCACAAGGTCCGCGCTTGAAGTAGCAACCATGTCTCACGTGTGGAAAGTGAAGGTTTAGAGAGGAGTGAGTTCACCTTGTGTCCAATGGCGTATGCTCGAGGTATCGTCATATGTCCTCTTGGGGCTCGGAGAGTAGTCGGAGTGTACATGGGGATGAACGTGGGATGCTCCGCATCATCTCCCCCCCCTTGGGAAAGATCTGACCTCGGATCGTGATCCTCATCACCATGGAAATGGTTGTCGTGGACGAACTTGTAGTTGGACGAAGTTGAAGGCATGGCGCAATCCAGGTATTCCAAGATGTTGCCAGAGTGGTATACATGCAAAAGGAGCAAACACAAACAACACTCAGAAATACAATAGTTAGCACACATAAAGTGTCCATGAAGTAAATATGAGTCTGTGCGGCAAGATTGTTTGTGACAAGACACATGATGCTTATCAAGATGATCTAGAATGATATGCAAAGCATTCATGGGATAATTAGCATGGTGCACAAAGCGACAAATTCTACCATTGTGCAAAATGATGTCATAATGGGATGGTGCATCAAAAGCATGAACATAGCAATGGATGTTCAATATGTGAATGTCATCATGCAATTGATGTTGGACCATATGATCATGATGTATGAAAATCCCATCAAGGAAGATCACAACAAATTTGCTAAGGAAATGCACAAGCGCAAATATCATGGATGACATGGGAATACAAGATGCAACAAGGCAATCATAATGTGTGTCAATCCATGCATAGGGTGCAAACTTGTGGTGAGTATGATATGTCCATCGAGCATGACATGTATGAGCACAATCAACAAATATGGAGGTGGTGGTGTACCAATGCTCGATGTCGTGGCATGAGTAGACGTTCGAAGGTGCATCCCATAAGTCCGAGCGCTCCTCAATGTGAAGGTCCATAGAGCCAATCTCCAATGTCGCTCCTCCGTCCGCGAGATGTATAATGTAGACAACAAGAAGGAAACAACAATGAAAGAGTGACCCATCCAATATGCGTATTTGAGGATGGCTCAAAGGGAAGGAGTTCACCTTTATGAGAATGTCGAAAATGTTGGTGTCGCACATCATGTATGCCTTCACATAACCAATATGTCTCATGACGGTAATGCCTTGTGAATCCTTCAAAATGAAAGAACATGACAAACACTCGGAAAAACAAATAAGATTAGTGCAAATGCAACACCTATCATTCGTGAGGTAAGATACCCAACAAGTGTATGCATCATGCTCATCATAAGAAAGTACAAGGGAGCATTTCATAGTATGGAGGCATATGATGCAAGAACAACCAAATACAAGAGGCTCAAGTAAACAAGCATGCATCACAAGTAAGGTGTCAAAGTCTCCAAATCAATAAGCATAGTATGGTTGCACTCAATACAAGTGGATATGAAAGAGGCAACTAATGGACACAAGAGACAATGATCAAGATATATCATGTGAGAGGCATGAACATATATGTCATCAACCCGAGAAAGCGAGTAAGAGTGGAACATGGGTGATGCAACCAAGCAAGCAATCATAGCAACCAAGTCAAGCAAGCTAGTAGTGCGAAGATGCAACATACTAGGAGGAATCATGGCAAGCATGTTATTGGTGCAAATAGTGTGCATGAATAATTCACATGTCATAGCACAGGCATGAAAACAAGATATGAGGAAAGTAGGTTCATGGTGTTGGCAACAAGTCCTATGTAAATAGCAATGTAACATCATGACTCTCCCAACACAAGAATCAACAATAGCATGAGGCACATGATAAACATGGCAAAAGCAACAAGGATCTCCACCAAGCATGCAAATACACATAGAAGTAGCATAATGGTGAATCATGGGTAGATGCAAACAAGGGTCACAATTGCATGGCAAAATCATGTAAAGAGGCATAACGTGCAAAGTGAACACGATAGTATGGGCATAAGGTGACAAGTGGTAAATAGCCCATAGCCGTGTGAGAACCAAGTAGAAGAGATGCGCGTAGTCCTTGCGTGAAGGGAACGGTGGTAAGGATAGTCCATGGGATCCCAAGTCATCGTTGCTCTCGAGAGCTCGTTTCGTCAACTCTTGGGATTGAGAGGTTGACGAGTATATGTGAGTACCTACACAAAATAAAGACAAAGGGAAAATTGTGTGTGTGTGGTATATGTACACATCATTCATCATGATGCACACATGCTTGTGTTGGTTAGCACTAAATAGCCAATGCTCAAATAAATGAGATGCGTGATATAGAAACATGTCATCCATCATGAGAGGTTTGTTATTATGTATTGCATAATGGAGACTCAAATTGTGTAATGCATCATGAGAAATATCTAGAGCATTGTTATTCATGGAATGCATATGGTGTAGACTATCATGGGAATCATGCAAAGTATGAAATGCATCAAGATCTCCTAATATGTATGAGGAAACTACGGGGATCTCCTCATGAGCATGAGTAGCAACATCACATGGAGAATATTGACAGCATCCAAAACAATGCATATTTGGAACAATGTGATCATGGCATGGCATAGTAGATGAATTGTGCAAATCATGTAAAGGAAGCATGGAAATATCATCACATGAAAAACAAAAGCCAATGACCATCATCTCGTCATCTATGCCATAAGTGCAAATGGGATTGATCTTAATGGGGCATGCATAGTTACTATGTTGAGATTGAAATGAAGCAATATGGGAGATCTCACTCATAGCATATGACAAGTTCAAAGGATTATCAAACATAATGTGACCAATAGAATTTTCACAAGATATCCTATGGAGCATAGAATCACAACTAGGCAACTCAACATGCTCATCATCATATTCATCATAAATGGGTAAATCAAGGCATGAAGAAGTCTCACTAGCATGAAGCATGGGAATAGGTGGTTCAACATCATGGAAGCAATCAATGTCAAGAGAGTCACTAGTGGGACAAGAGAAGCACCATCACCTATGTTACCTTTGGAGCATCGCTCATGTGTTGTAGGTGAGGTGTTGAAGATCCACTCGTTGTCATCTTCATCTTGATGGAACCATGTGGGGGTGTATCATCATCCATCATGGCCATCGGTTTTCCCATTGGAGGGATGGACTCGTCGAGGATAGGCATGTCGTCATGTAGGAGACCTAGCACCAAAGAAGAAAATACACTAGGAGTAGAGGTTAAGTCATTAGAAATCATAGTGGCCTCACGTGCCGTGTCAACTACCTCACTCTCTAAGTGTTGTGGCTCACTCACTCCCTCAAAGATGCTCTCACTCATATTGTTGGTGGAGTCACTCAAATGGCGCTCAACCTCACATAGGATGTGTGGCATGCTCTCATGTGTGGGGCTAGTGGTGGTCACACTCATCCTCTCATAGGGAATGCTCTCAATGTCACATATGGTGGAGTCACTCATGTCACTCATGTGGTGGTGGCTCTCCTCACATGACAAATTGGCCATCTCGACATATGTGGGTGTCGGAGAGGTGTAGGTGCAAATGTCTCCATGCTCAACTCCTATCGCCGTGGTCGAAGGGGATGGTCCTTGCTCGACCTTCTTATCGCTGTCTTGTTGTTGGAGGCCCATATGATGTGGCACCTCGTAGCTCGTCTCCATGACCGAAGGGAGTTTCCCATGCTCGGCCATCTTCCTTGAGGGGCTTCCGAAGATGGAAGTGTCGCCCTCGCTTGTAGGTAGTCACCTTGTACTTGATGAAGTCGTTGTAGGCATACTCGTGGGAAGTAGGCGAAGATGACGTACGTCCAAAGGCGAAGATTCCTTCATAGCACTTGGCGAAGATGCCAAAGTGGTGGTGGTAGTCGTAGCACCGTCTTGGTGGTGGTCGTCTCGCGGTCTTCTTTTGTGCTCTTGAAGCTTGGACTTGGCGTGAAGTAGGGCTTGTTGGGACTTGTGCACTTGCGCTTGTGGAGCATCTTCATGATGATGATGTCGTTGTCATGCTTGAGCTCGTAGTAGATGTCGTTTGTCGTCGTTGTGCACATGATGCTTGGAGGTGACTTGCCCTTCATGGTGATGTTGATCACGAACGTGATGGTGGTCGCCATGTAGATGTGGACGAGGACGATTTGCACTTGCATCACTTTCGCGCTCCGAATACTTGTATCTTGAATGTCGCCGCCTTGAAGATGACGAAGGGGAAGAAGACTTGATCAAGGCTCTAATCTCCTCCATCCTTGCATCTTGCTCCTCTTTATGTGCGGAAAGCTTCTTGTCGATGTAGTCCCTTTTCCTTGCTTCGGAGTGACGAATGTCGATGGAGATGTTCTCGATACGCTCTCGCAATCATGATTGTGCGCCTTGCATTTGTCGTTGTAGATCAAAGATGGATGCTTTGGAGATGTAGTTGTTCACACCGTCGTTGTTGTCGTAGACCGGAGATGAAATGCCTTGCCTATCCATCACAAGACTCGAGAAAATATGAGTGGGAGAAAGAGAAGAACTTATACCAATGTACCTTGACCGATGTTGACAATGAATCAAGTTCACTCAAATGCGGACAATAAAATAGCACTATTGGTACCAATCCTTGTCGGTTCTCACACCTACACAAGTAAAGCTTATGGAGGAGCTCGGTGAGGATAGTGGCACAAAAATTTAATGCAAAATGTTAGCAAGAGTCAATAATGTTGAAAAATATTCACAAATTCGCAAGTGAAACAAATGGACCAATAGCAATATGGATGGCACACGGAAACGCACACACGGATAGATAAATGGGGTCGTGCAACCAAGGAGTGAGCACAAAATGTGGAATCCACGGAAAACGCTCGTGTTGCACAACTCAAGAGAGACGCTAGCACGATTGCTCTATTGGTGGATACGACACTTGTGCACAACCTATAAGATGCAAAATGGATAAACTTTCTATCCCAAGTATGCTATGTATGTATGGTTCTCGGTGTTTCTCTCAAGATGATCCAAGATGATCGGATATGAAAATCTTATGTGCAATGTGGTATGATGCTATGGCACTTGCTTACAAGCTTCTTTGCTCTCTTTCTTTTGCTTAAAATCTTTATTTTTAATTTTTTTTCTATGTATGGCCACTTTTGCACAATGCACAAACCAAGATAGCAATTGTGTATATGCGGGAACAAACTTGTGACACAAGATATGATACCAATATATGCACCACAATGATATGGTATATATGCTATGGGAAGTACGATCACTAATGTGCACAAGTAACGTTGCCGACAATACTCAAATGGCTAGTCTCGATAGGCAAGTAACGCAAAAGTAAGGCTAGGGGTTGACAATGCAATGGCAAGGGGAATATACAATGGAGGGATACCACGATACCAAGATGATATGGAGGTTACCGTCCGGCGATGATGCGTAGCGGTGTTCTTGATGTAGATGCCAAGATGATGGAGACTCGTCCCTAAGTAGACTAAACACCTTAGGAAATGGAAAAACCGTGAACTCAAAATCTCAAATGTCAAATGTCAAAATGGTGGTAGCGGAGAGCGGTGGTGGTGTGCACTTGGCAATGCGGAGGTGGGATGACGGGCTATACACGTGTCAAAGTTGAAGTTGTCGTCCCTAAGTAGCCTAAACACCTTAGGAGACACAAGCCACAACTCGAAAAAGCTCAAACAACAATTGGGTTAAGTTGGGTTGTCGGAAGTGTATGGTGGGCAAGGTTATGTGGAAGTGGTGGTGGTGGTTGATGAAGAAGCAACCGTCCCTAAGTAGCCAAAACACCTTAAGAGACTCGAATCACTACTCTAGCAACCACTAATACTATATGGATCAAAATGGGTTAGGTTGCGGAAGTCGGTGGTGGTTATGCGGATGTTGTGGTGGAAGCCCTAGGCAAAGATGCCAAAATTCACAAAATTTGATGGAGTCAAATGATGTTCGTGGTATTTTTGTGGGAAGGGGGATGTCAAGAGCTTCAAAATGAGCTAAAGAACGTCAAAATTGGACTCCGGATGAATTAGTTATGGGCAAAACGGTGAAACGGGAAAATCTGAAATGACAGCGGGCGGACATCCGGGGATTTGGCTGGATGTCCGGGACCTGATGTCCAGAAACTTGCGCGAAAATGCGCTCCAGGGGCCGGATGTCCGGGCCAATGGCCAGATGTCCGGGCAGGCCGGATGTCCGCTGGTCGAGCCGGATGTCCGGGCTCCCAATCCGAGGATGAACTCGAGGAACTCGATTTTGGGGGTGGAAATTGATGATTTCGGGGGGAAAATTGTGGAGATTTTGTGGATGAAAGATGGGGAAACTTGGGGAGATGCTAGATCCACTTGAAACCAAGCAAATCCATGGATCAAAATCAACAAAACATCATCAAACCAACAAATCACAAAAAAAAATTGGGGCTATTTTTGGTGGGGATTTTCGGATTTAGGACGAAATCAACAAAATTAAGCTAGAAAAAGAGGGGCAGGGGCTCCAAAAACGTGATCAACGTGGCTCATGATACCAAGATGATGTAGGGCGGAACCCTAGGGGCCGATCTTTCACGTTTGGAGTGGATCCTACGGGGAATCATGAAGAACACGCGGAAGCACAAAGGGGAAACACGGGGAAAACAAGAGGGAATCACGAAACTGACAAGGAATCAATCACACAAGTGCTAGATCACCGAACACATAGAGTAACTCAAGATCCACAATCAACAAAGGTAAGGATACAAAGGAACCGTTCTTCTCCGTGAGGAGGTCTTGATGATCTTCCCTAGAAAGGGGTCTTGAATCCGCTTGGGGGATCTTCTCCGAAGAGGTCGTGAACTCCGAGGAGAAGTATCCAAGTGGATGAGCAAGGCTCTCACACAAATATGAGCTACACCAATGCTAACCATAACTAGGAGAAGGTGGGGGAGTATATATAGTGCTATCCCACGAAGGGGTAAGTGGGAGGGGGATACATGGGCCCTTGGCCCGCTATCTGCGCACAGGCAGGTGCCGGATGTCCGGGCTGGGGGCCGGATGTCCGGGGCTTCGCGACGGGCCGGATGTCCGGGCTAGGAGGCAGGATGTTCGGGCTAGCCTGGGTCTTCCAGATGCATTCGGTGATGGAGGGGCCGGATTTCCGGGAGAAGGGGCCGGATGTCCGGTGGCTCGCGAGGGGCCGGATGTCCGGGCTGGCCTGGCCAATTCTGGAGCTCCCTGGATAGAAGGGGGCCGGATTTCCGGGCGATGGGCCGGATGTCCGGGCCTGGCCGGATGTCTAGGGCGTGTAGCAGCTGGCTCTTCTTCCTTCTCCTCTTCCATGCTTCCGTGCACGCTCGGCCTTGGTCCTTGGGTTCTCCATGGTCTCCTCGGGTGTATCTGAGTATGCACAAGGTCCGCGCTTGAAATAGCAACCATGTCTCACGTGTGGAAAGTGAAGGTTTAGAGAGGAGCGAGTTCACCTTGTGTCAATGGCGTATGCTCGAGGTATCGTCATATGTCCTCTTGGGGCTCGGAGAGTAGTCGGAGTGTACATGGGGATGAACGTGGGATGCTACGCATCAGGTAAGCACCTGCCTTTTTGAAGGAGGTAGCTAGGTCTGCTCACCGGCCGCGTACGCAACATGCAGGAGTTCCCGGGGCGATGCCCCATGACCCCTGGGGCCATAGGTTTAGTTCGGCATGCTGACCTCTCTGTTAAGCCTAGGTCGGGTTGCGGTGTATTGTTTGGCCGAGGCCAGGCATGACCCAGGAAAGTGTGTCCGGCCGGAGTTAATCGAGCGTGGTGGGTAAGTTGGTGCACCCCTGCAGGGAAGAAAACATCTATCGATAGCCTGTCCTACGGTAACGGATACTTGGAGTTGTATCCCGATCGATACAATTAGAACTGGATACTTGAGATGATAAATGGATATGAGAAATAGATAGTATGGCTCTGGGATTGCTTTCTCGTTGAGAGTCAAGAAAGTATCTCTGGCCGAGGTTGATAACACTACTACTACTTTACCTTATGCTACTCTTATCTCTTCTGATGCTGCAAGATGCTTGGAGCTGCTTGAAGATGCTAGTCTTAGATAGGATAGGCTTTCCCCTTCTCTTCTGGCATTCTACAGTTCAGTCCACAGATACAGCCCATTTCATTGATACCGATGCATATGTAGTGTAGATCCTTGCTTGCGAGTACTTTGGATGAGTACTCATGGTTGCTTTGCTACCCCTTTTCCCTCTTCTTTCTTCTTTCTGGTTGTCGCAATCAGATGGTGGAGCCCAGGATCCATACGACCCCATCGACGACTACTACTACCCCGAGGGTGCCTACTACCACGTGACGGACACCGACGACCAGGAGTAGTTAGGAGGCTCCCAGGCAGGAGGCCTTGCCTTTTCGATCATGTTTCTTTCGTGCTAGCCTTCTTAAGGAAAACTTGTTTAACTTATATCTGTGCTCAGATATTGTTGCTTCCGCTGACTCGTTTGTATTCGAGCTTATGTATTCGAGCCCTCGAGGCCCCTAGCTTATAATATAAAGCTTGTATTATTTTAACTTGTGTTTAGAGTTGTGTTGTGATATCTTCCCGTGAGTCCCTGATCTTGATCGTACACATTTGCGTGTATGATTAGTGTATGGTTGAATCGGGGGCGTCACAAGTTGGTACCAGAGCCGGTTGCCTATAGGTATCCCCCTTTCCAACTCCTTGGCTGAAGTTGAGTCTTGTCACTAAAAACTTTTACTAACATGGCTATGTGTCTTACGGGTCCACGTCGCCATTGGGTGGTATTAGGATCTTTTATTCCTCGTCTATAATCTGGGACTCTGATCTCTCGTCTATTCGGGTTAAATATTTTACTAACTCTGACATTAGGCTCTCGTACCCACTTTCTCCCGGAGATCCCATCCAGTCCAGATGATCGCTTGCTGCTTCAGAAGATTTGGAAGATACTCCCCAATGTTTCCCCGAAACCCTTGTGCCCTTCGCCGTTGCAATTCCATATCACCGATAAATCCCTCTGGATAACTACATACACCTGTCATTCATGTTGTCATCCCCAGTTGATCTTGTTATTACAAGATGCCTTGTAATACTTTCAGGTATTTCGAGAATCCATTGTGCCTGCTGCGTTGCAGCTCCTTTTCCACCTGAATACGTGTATGAATAATTCCTCACAATTATCGGGGATTCGTTCATCCCAATTGTTTAGGTATTTCACAAAAGTCTTCGAAATACCATTCGATCTTCTGAAAATCCTCAGCAGCCTATTGTTGTTGAAATTCTTGTTTGCTTGCATTATGGTTAATTCCATATTTCTAGTAATCTTCGTTGACATCCTCTGTCACTATCATTTCGAGTCCCTTGATCCAATATGTCGTGAATGCTCATAATCCTCAATCAGATCCTAGCATTCATCCTTCCGGCTCAGACGTCACTCCAAACATGAGCTTGTTCTTGTCAAATCAAACCTTGATTGACTATCGATCTGTATCGATTCAACTCAATTATCTTTTGATCAGAGCCTCTGCTTCAGATCTTCTGATTTGAAAAGCATAATTCCTTTGTATTCAAGCTTTGAAGTTATCCAGTTATATCTATAACCCGATGCCTTTGCATTCTTTCTTCTTCTGGGTAAGTATCGATACTCACATCAGATCTTTTATGGACCGCCAAATCCTTGGTTGGATTATTATCCGACAATGTCCTTCATATTCATTAAACTTGTGAGTTTTTCCCTGACACATAATGCCTTTGGTAAATTCTACTATCTGCTTTTGTCAACCATGCTCTGCTTTTGAGCTGGTATATTTTAATCTTGAAGTCAGTGGTATATGTTCCTAAGAACCCCTATGGGTTGAACCTATGCCTTCCCTAATCAATGTGAACTCGAAAGAGATGTGAG
This sequence comes from Triticum dicoccoides, assembly GCF_002162155.2. Taxonomy (NCBI): domain Eukaryota; kingdom Viridiplantae; phylum Streptophyta; class Magnoliopsida; order Poales; family Poaceae; genus Triticum; species Triticum dicoccoides. The sequence goes on from NC_041391.1 coordinate 350,308,071, forward strand.
TCATACTCTTCTGGTGTTTTGCCAGATAAATTCCAACACTTACAACTCCATCGAAAGTGAGAAGTGAATGAGAGGTTATGCATTGAAGAGTGGGAGTCGACCTTGAACTTTTTCTTCATGCCCATGGACACGATGTAGATCATATCATGTAAGCTTCTTGTAATAATAACTTCCTTGATATAATATCATCCGGTCTCTAGGGTTTGATCTTTTGCAATCATGGTTCTGGCCATATTGTTCTTCTTTGATCCCATTTCTCGAACAAGTTGAAGTACTTGTCTTCTGCAGATCATTTCACATGTCAAGCATCTATTCTACTCTACCTTCGAGTATTACCCTCTGGTATCTCGAGAATATCAAACATCTGTGTTGCTTCCTGTCAGTCTTCTTCTAATATTGCTTCTCACCGATTCCAGTTTTCCCCGGGTTCTGAGTTATTAGTCACTCAAGAACACCGATAAGCGAATCGATTCCGCACTCCGATTCTATAACTCTAAGTAATTTTCATTGCATACGAGTTTAATAATCCTTCAAGTCATTCCTAGCCTGGCCGGCTACGTCAATATCGTGCTAAATTTTAACTGTGCTACCTGGTCCTTCTTCCCGGAACAGAATTTTCGACGATGAGCTAAGCTCATGTCGATCTTCCTCGTCATACCATTTCGCCTTGAATAGCAAGCTTGCTTTCGAGTTTGTGTCGTACCCGTGGTTCCAATAACTTTTGCTTCATCATTCCTTTGACTTGATGTCACCACCGATCGACTACATCTTCCTGAAATCTCTCGACAATTGTGTCGTGCTCGTCAACATTCTGAGCTCTTCCATCATATCAATCGAATTCATGATGAGAAATACCATCCTTGACCTTCGATGATTTGAGTTATCATCGACCACCCCCCTTGTCTTCTTTCCAACACATGTTCGATCATGTCTTGGTTATACCTTGGACTCCTTTCTATTCCTGCAATTGTTCCTTGAGTATTTCTTGTGGTCTTCAACTCCAACCCCTACTTGTAACACCATGTTAATGCTACCTCGAAGCATGACTGAGGTATTCCAAATATCAACAAGAACATTGGAAGCACATTGTTGAATGTTTCTTGATCTATTATCCAAACACCGTTGTATGGGTAATATCATGATTCTTCTCTCGCCCCCTTTATCTAAATGCTTTTGAACTTGTTGTCTTATCATGTATATCCTGCTCCGCTTCCCCTTGGGAAGGATATACTCCCAATTCCTGTGTGTAAACACATTTTCCTTTCCAATGTTCTGATTAATCTAATGATCACCTTTTCTTTTCCATTGTTTTGTTTAACCTTTCTTGTGGTTTATGAGATCTAAGCAGTAATAGTTCCCTGCTTATGAAAACACCTCGGTGTACAATTTGTCAGTAAGACCTTGTTATTATTGTTGTTGACTTTCTGGTAACCACCAATGGATGAGAACTTTGCCTATTGGTCTGCCTCGTTCAACGAGCAGGAAAATAGTTCTCTCCGTCCCTCGCCCTTGGTACCAACGTTGCTGACAACATAACTGACAGTCTATCATCTGACATGCCTTGCTATCGGTCCCCTTTCTACTTTTAACCAACATGGTGGGCCCATAACCCATAGTTCCACAGGATCGGAACCTGACTCTCCTGTATATCCCTTTTTCCGAAGTATCATTTGCTCTTGGCTTTGTCTGTTGTCATGAGCCACCCTTCGAGAGATTATCTATTCCCGATGCTCAGAACCCCCCTTCTCACACTCTGTGCAGGTATCGATCGTTTGTCCATTCGCTTGAAACTTCCTATTGACCTTCATATTTTGCTCTCGATGTTTTCTTCAATTTTAACTCAAGAGATACTTCTGCCACATTCCCTGAATTGTTCACCAGATAATTAACCCTATAAGGGTCAGTTCTTCCGAAGTTACTCTTTACTTCCCCTCTTAAATCTCGGGACGAGATTTCTTATAGTGGAGGAGATTTGTAACACCCCGAGAATCATGCTACAGTAATCTCCCCTAATGGTGGCCATGTCATCATGATTACTATACAGCTTGCCACTTGTCCAAAAATCAAAGCCTTTTTCAAGCAACAACTAAGTTGAATAAATTATTTCTTCGAGCAGTAAAACTAAAATGTTCACCTTATCCTATAAATTTCCCTGATCATTGTCATGTTGAAGCCAACCTCTTCTGAATTTCCAAAATGCCCATGAGAATTAATTTAATGGTCCAGCAGCTTTTAAATTGACCTTTTCAATTTCTAAAATTGATTAGACAACTCCTTTTGACCCGAAACTTTTTGTTCCATCTCGAGGTAATGTGTTAGATTTATGTGCCAAGTTTTGTTCAAAACAAAACTCATTTTTGATACTAAAAGAAAGTGCAAAATAGACACAAAAATTGGAAGAAACTAAAAAAGAGGAGAAGGAAAAGGCCCCACTGTGCACTTGGGCCACAAGTGCACAGTAATCGGCTGAATCAACACAGCCCAACTTTCCCTCTGCCTTGTTCCCCTGTTCAACCACGGTTTGTTGGACGCCAGTCGTTCGTCCACCTCCAGGATCGTCACGCGTCGAGCATCCGATGCTTCCCCACGCGATAAGGATGCCAGCGAACTCCCCCCTTGGGCGAACCCTAGCACCTCCCCTCTTCCCCACCCACTCCCCTCTTCTTACTCTCACCTGAGCCCGAGCGTGCTCGTCGAAGCCACCGCACCTCACGCGACCATCGGCCATCCCGACCTGCTACAAGGTGGCCAGGATCCTACCCGACCTCGTCTCCTTCACCTACGCCTCCCTTCGATTCCCCCGTTCCCCTTACGTTTCCACCGCCGTAGGACGCCGCACCACCACACCCGAACTCGTGGCCAACATGCCCGTCGTCGTGCCCACGCGCGCTGTGCATTGCTGGTCGCGCCCCTGACCCGTTTGACAGCGCCCGTCCGTGACCGACCCGCACGC